>NC_134360.1:19807231-20107231 GCF_048569485.1 Anomaloglossus baeobatrachus
CAGATATGCTTTAATTCTCATTATAATACAATCCTCCATATGAACAATGCTTGAGATTATCTTGGCTCGGAAAACAGTCTAAGCTCCCATTCATGTTAATAAATGCAAATATGCAAGGAAATTAGGCTAGGCGCAAAATGACTTATGCCCATATGGTTTACTGAGCATTAATAGAAAAATAACCTTATATTAGCTGTGCTTATAAATATGCTATACTTACCCGAAAACATCACAATATTATGCAGTACACATCTATTATCTCGCTAACACCGGTAATTGAAATTGCATTACATATTACAAGCGGGAACGCCAAGCGTGTTCTTCATTCCTTTTTTTAATAAGTCTTTGCATATATCTGTGCGCTCTCCGGGTAGACCGTCCGCCCGCTCCGCACTTTGACACTATTTCTCACACTATATTTGAAATTCCGAGCAGCTTATTTTCAGCTCATCTCTGTTCATCTCGTGTCCTCTATCGCTCTTTCTCTCGCTGTTTGTCCTGTTCCTGTGCATTCTCCTTTTTTAGATTCCCCAGGTCTTTTCGCACAATCTGCTCTATATGTGTCTGCTAGCCTCAGGGCACGCTGCTTTCTGGCTTTGATTAAGGTTTCCAGCTATCTGAAATACAGGTTGTTCTGAGTTTCCTCCAAGATTCCCCGGCATTGTGAAGGATTTGATTCCTTTTCCTTCATTGAGTCATGATCTCTTGTATTCCAGTTTTGTGGTGAACTTTTTTCTTTTTTTACTATTTTTTTGCTATTTTAGATGCAAAATTTTAAAAAACTTAAAGGGCTAATTCAGGATTTTGAGTTTAATTTTCCCTATGGGGCTTAGTACTTGTAGGCAGGTAGTTGTTATAGGGGTTGTCCACTACTAGGGGAACCCTTCATCAATCCCCCTTTTGGCTCCTATTAAAACGAAAAAGCACTTATACTCACCTTCCGTGATGATGGTGTCGGCACTCTCTCTCATGGGGTTGACGCGAGGTTATTACGTCATAAAAGCCCCACGACCTATCAGCACCAGATTCACTATCTCCGCCTTCAGATGTATGAGTAATCAACAGAACGTGGTGGCCAGCCATAGCTCTCATTTCTGCTTGATTACTTTTACATCTGAAGGTAAGGAGAGGGAAACTGGCGGTAATCGGGCACAAGGCTCGCGTGAGGTTGTTACATCATATGAGTTCCGCTCCCACTCAGAACCGGCTTCACTCTCCACCTTGAGATGTATGAGTAATCAACAGGACAAGGTGGCAGCCATAACTCTTACTTCTTCTTAATTACTTATACAGTCATATGAAAAAGTTTGGGCACCCCTATTAATGTTAACCTTTTTTTTTTACAACAATTTGGGGTTTTGCAGCAGCTTTTTCAGTTTCATATATCTAATAACTGATGGACTGAGTAATATTTCTAGATTGAAATGAGGTTTATTGTAGTAACAGAAAATGTGCAATCCGCATTTAAACAAAATTTGACCGGTGCAAAAGTATGGGCACCTCAACATAAAAGTGACATTAATATTTTGTAGATCCTCCTTTTGCAGAAATCCCAGCCTCTAGTCGCTTCCTGTAGCTTTTAATGAGTTCCTGGATCCTGGATGAAGGTAGATTTGACCATTCCTGTTTACAAAACAATTCCAGGTCAGTTAAGTTTGATGGTCGCCGAGCATGGACAGCCCGCTTCAAATCATCCCACAGATTTTCAATGATATTCAGGTCTGGGGACTGGGATGGCCATTCCAGAACATTGTAATTGTTCCTCTGCATGAATGCCTGAGTAGATTTGGAGCGGTGTTTTGGATCATTTTCTTACTGAAATATCCATCCCCTGCGTAACTTCAACTTCGTCACTGATTCTTGCACATTATTGTCAAGAATCTTCTGATACTGAGTTGAATCCATGCGACCCTCAACTTTAACAAGATTCCCGGTGCCGGCATTGGCCACACAGCCCCAAAGCTGTGGCCTCCACCAAATTTTACTGTGGGTAGCAAGTACTTTTCTTGGAATGCCGTGTTTTTTTGCCTCCATGCATAACGCCTTTTTGTATGACCAAACAACTCAATCTTTGTTTCATCAGTCCACAGGACCTTCTTCCAAAATGTAACTGGCTTGTCCAAATGTGCTTTGGCATACCTCAGGCGACTCTGTTTGTGACGTGCTTGCAGAAACGGCTTCTTTCACATCACTCTCCCATACAGCTTCTCCTTGTGCAACATGCGCTGTATTGTTGACCGATGCAAATTGACACCATCTGCAGCAAGATGATGCTGCAGGTCTTTGGAGGTGGTCTGTGGATTGTCCTTGACTGTTCTCACCATTCTTCTTCTCTGCCTTTCTGATATATTTCTTGACCTGCCACTTCTGGGCTTAACAAGAACTGTACCTGTGTTCTTCCATTTCCTTACTATGTTCCTCACAGTGGAAACTGACAGTTTAAATCTCTGAGACAACTTTTTGTACCTTCCCCTGAACAATTATGTTGAATAATCTTTGTTTTCAGATCATTTGAGAGTTGTTTTGAGGAGCCCATGATGCCACTCTTCATAGGAGATTCAAATAGGAGAACAACTTGCAAGTGGACACCTTAAATACCTTTTTTTCATGATTGGATACACCTGCCTATGAAGTTCAAAGCTCAATGAAGTTACAAAAACAATTTAGTGCTTTAGTAAGTCAGTAAAAAGTAGTTAGGAGTGTTCAAATCAAGAAATTGATAAGGGTGTCCATACTTTTGCACCAGTCAAATTTTGTTTAAATGCAGATTGCACATTTTCTGTTAGTACAATAAACCACATTTCAATCCAGAAATATTACTCAGTCCATCAGTTATTAGATATATGAAACTGAAATAGCTGCTGCAAAACCCCAAATTGTTATAAAGAAAAAAGGTTAACATTAATAGGGGTGCCCAAACTTTTTCATATGACTGTATGTCTGAAAGTAGGGAGAGGGAAACTGGCGGGCTCACGTGAGGTTTTACGTCATTCAAGCTCTGCTCCCATTGAGACCCAGCTTCACTCTTTCCGACTTCAGATGTATGAGTAATCAACAGGATGTGGTGGTCAGCCATAGCTCTTACTTCCGCTTGATTGCTTTTACATCTGAAGGTAGGGAGAGGGAAACTGGCGGTGATTGGGCACGAGGCTCGCGTGAGGTTGTTACATCATACGATCTTCTCTCCCACTCAGAACCGGCTTCACTCTCCACCTTGAGATGTATGAGTAATCAACAGGACATGGTGGCAGCCGTAGCTCTCACTTCTTCTTAATTACTTATATGTCTAAAAGTAGGGAGAGGGAAACTGGCGGGCTCACGTATGGTTTTACGTCATTCAAGCTCCGCTCCCATTCAGACCCGGCTTCACTCTTTCTGCCTTCAAATGTATGAGTAATCAACCGGATGTTGTGGCCATCTACAGCTATCACTTTTTCTTGATTAGTTATAAGTCTGAAGGCAAGAAGAGGGAAACTGGCGGTGATCGGGCATGGGGCTCGAGTGACATCACATCCTCAAGTGAGCCCCAGGAGAGCAAATACTGCCACTGCTGGATCGGCACTGGCATCAGAGGGGACCATAAACTTTTTTATTTTATGGGGTAAACATGGGGAATTAGAAAAGGTTGTCCTAGTAGTAGACAACCCCTTTAACTATCTGTCTATGATCTCTCCCAGCTCAGAGAAGTCAGAGACCTCTCCTGATGGCAATTCCCTTGCTTCCTGTGATGTCACTTTGGCAAAGCAGTTCCTTCACTTCTCCATTGCAGTGTTGATAGCAGGTGACTGCCAACGTCATGTTGATTGACAGATTGTTTTTAATTTTCCCTATGGGGCTTAGTACTAATAGGCAGGTAGTTGTTATAGGTGTTGGCCACTACCAAGAGAACCCCTTCTCAATTACTATTTTTGTTCAGTTAAAATAAAGTGCTTATATGAAGGTCTGCTAATAAGTCTTTGGCTTTGTGATTTTTTTTTGTTTCTATGGTAACGAATGTTACATCATATGAAAGCCTTATGTGTCTAATATATATTCAAAATGTTGTGTTTGTTGCTTATGGCAACAGTGTTCTACGCACGCAGGAAAACAAAATGTCAGAGTCTAATGCGATATTCACAGCAACTGAGAGCAGAGGAGGGATAAAATTCTTGTTTCTGCAAGGAAAGTCCATGAAGTATATTCATGGTGATATGTCGCAGACATTGGTGGATCAATGCCCTTCATATTCCACAGTTAAGAACTGGGTTAACAAAATTTAAAACGGGCCACTTCAGCCCCAATGATGAGGAATGTCCTGGACGACCTACAGTGGTGTCAGGACCGGGAGGACTGATGGGCCCAGGAGGTGGATCCACTGGACCGAGTATCCCACCTGGGGGCAGGGTACACGGCAGCCGGAGAACTGGCGTGGCCGGGACAGGTATAACCAGGTCAGCAGAGTCACAAAGTTCTTTAGGACGGTAAGGAAAACAGGCACAGGTACCAGGGAGCAAAGACAAGGAGTCTACAGGACACGGCACCAGGGGGCCTGAGCACCTAGCTCAAAAGACAAAGCTTCCAGACACGTTGATCAGGCAACGCCCCTATGGAAGGGCCAGTCTTATATATCCAGCACAGCCGTAGGTCACTTCCTGCTTCAGGTGTGCTGGGTCCATAAAACCAGGAGAGTGGGCGCGGCCTGGTCCTATACAGAGGCATGAGGCTAATACTCAGAGTCAGACTCATGAGACGAGGAGCAGGACACAGGAGAGCACGAGCGGCAGCCATGACCGGTGGACACGTGGAGTGGATCAGTGGGTAAGGAGCAGTGCAATGACGGTGAGGCCGGATCGGTGGGTACGGAGCGGTGGTGCGATGCAGGTGCGACTGGATCAGTGGGTACAGAGCGGTGGTGCAATGCAGGTATGACTGGATCAGTGGGTATGGAGCGGTGGTGCAATGCAGGAACCGGCTCAGTGGGTAAGGAGGGCTGCTGGGACACCGGGAGCGTGACAAGTGGTTGTTGTTCCGGAGATCGTTGATGCTGCGCACAATCTCATACTGGAGAATCCACGAATTTCAGCTAAAGCAATAGCAGACATCATGGAGATTTCCCATGAACGTGTCATTATCCATGAACATTTGGACAGGAGGAAGCCATCTGCAAAGTGGGTCCCCAAATGTTTGACAACAGAGCAGAGAAGCATGCGAGTGAAAACTTCCCGGTCCATTTGTCAGCGTTTCCAGACTGATAAAAACTTCCTGGATCGACTGATCACCATGGATGAGACCTGGATTTATTTATATGACCCTGAAAACAAGGAGCAGTCAGAAGAGTGGAGGCACAGTGGTTCTTCTCGTCCAAAGAAGTTCAGGGTGCAAAAATCAGCCACTAAGGTGATGGCGTCTGTGTTCTGGGATAAGGAGGGCGTGCTGCTAGTGGACTACCTTCAAAAGGGTTCCACATCAATGCAAAGTATTACATTGAACTTTTGGACCAATTGAAGGCAGCTTTGAAGGCCAAAAGGCACGGCAAGCTCTCCAAAGGAATCTTGTTCCTGCAAGACGATGCCTCCTCTCACACTGCAAAAGTGACCACGGCAAAACTAGCAGAGCTGGCCTTACAGCTGGTTGACCACCCAGCTTATTCACCAGATCTAGCTCCCTCCGACAATCATCTGGTTCCAAACCTGAAGAAACACCTCAAGGTTACCAAATTTCGGCACAACCAAAATCCTTATTTTTGCTAGGCTTACAGAACTTGGAATTCCGTTGTAAGACGTATGTTGATGTCGCGGGCGGGGAGGAGGGTGTCAGCACTGCGCTCACCCCTCTGCTCGGGTCCGGCGGCTGCTGCTCAGTGGTGGCTCGAGCTGTGGGCCGGATCCCGGGGGTTCTCGAGCGGCGCTCCTCACCCGTGAGTGAAAGGGGATTGGGTGTTGGGATATTGTCTATTGTCCGTGACGCCACCCACGGTTGTGGTGATTTGTAGCACCACCGCTGCTCAATATGGGGATCCCGGGAGTGGTGATGTGGAGCAGCCAGTTGTTGTGTTGCCCCTCCGTGGGTAGGGGTTGGTGATCCCGGGGCCCAGTGATGTGGTGGGAGATGCAGGGCCAGGTGGGGCAGGGACGCGGGGGCAGCACTGTGCCTTGCGGCACTGTGGTACTCACTCAGCCTGAGACGATGACACAGTTCTCGGTAAACCACACGGCTGGAAAGACGGTTCCCACGGACGGCTGCACTTGCTTCCCCAGTAGGTGACGATGATGTCCCTTGTCCTGCACCTTTTGTTGTTGTTGGTTTCGATGGGTTCCCACCGGTAACTCGCTCCCCGGCTTCAAGCTGGACCGGAGGAGCTCTACTCTGTGCCCGCAGGCGCTGGCCTTTAGAAACTGGTGCCCTGGCGGTGGCGGTGTCTCTACTGTAATGGTTGGGCTGTTGCCTTCAATCGGGACTTGGTTGTTGGGGGATCTACGTCCCCTTCACTGACGGATTTGGCAACTTATGGCGACTCCTAGCCATGCCGGGGTCCGAGAGGCCCCTGCCATGGTGCTGACTGTCCTATGTCCACTGCTCCAGACCGCCGGGTCACCACCCGTCCGCGGTCCTTCCAGGAACTCCCGAGCAGTCACCCCTGCGGACTATCACCGCCGTCTGCTGACCTTGCTGTCACTCGGCCCGGGGCACACACCCGGACCAACTTCAGGCTTTACAACTGTCACCTTTCCATCCTCCTTTACCACTTCACTTTGCTTCCTTTCACTTTCACTACCCTAGCGTATCTGCCTGGGTTTCCCGCGTCCAGAGCTGTGAACTCCTCGGTGGGCGGAGCCAACCGCCTGGCCCACCCCCTGGTGTGAACATCAGCCTCTGGAGGAAGGCAACAAGGATTTTGGTAGCTTTGGTGTGCCTAACTGGGGTGTAGGGTGTGGTGGTGCAATGACCTGTGACCCCTGGCTTGCCCAGGGCGTCACATTGACATCAGTGGAGAGTATGGGGAATATATGTAAGGTTTCATCATCCTATCTTGTTTCTTTCTGGGTAAAGCCAAAGACTTACCAGCAGCCCCTCATACTCACCTTCAGTGCCGGCACCATTCCAGCAATGTCGGCACTCTCTCACAGGGCTCACGTGAGGTTGTTATGTCAGGCAAGCTCCACTCAAAATCAGAACCGGCTTCACTCTCTCCGCCTTGAGATGTACGAGTAATCAACAGGATGTGGTGGCCAGCCACAGCTCTCACATCTTCTTCATAACTTATACATCTGAAGGTAGGGAGATGGAAACTGGTGGTAATCAGGCACGGAGTTCACGTGAGGTTGTTACATCATTCGAGCTCTGCTACCAATCAGAACCGGCTTCACTCTCACCGCCTTCAGATGTACGAGTAATCAACAGGATGTGGTGGCCAACCGCAGCTCTCACTTCTTCTTGATTACTTATACGTCTGAAGGAAGGGAGAGGGAAACTGGTGGTGATTGGGCACGGGACTGATGTGACGTTCTTGCATCATGCAAGCCCCACAACCTATCAGCACCAGCTTTACTCTCTGCACCTTCAGATATATGAGTAATGAACAGGTCGTGCTGGGAGCCACAGCTAACACTTACTTTTGATTACATATGCGTCTGAAGACAGGGAGAGGGGAACTGGTGGTGATCGGGCACAGGGCTCATATGATGTAACAACCTCACATAAGCCCCAAGAAAGCAAATGCCAACACTGCTGGATCGGCACTAACAGCAAAGATGAGTATAAACATTTTTATTTTATGGTGGTAAACATGGGGAATGAGAAAGGATTGCCCTTGTAGTAGACATCCCCTTTAACTACCTGGCTATGATCCTCCCAGCTCAGAGCAGAAGGAGACCTGATGGTAACGCTACTGTTTCCTGTGATGTCACTTCCACAAAGCAGTTCCTTCTCTTCTGCTTTGCACTTTTAATAGCAGGTCACTGCCAAAGTCCTGTTGATTGACTTCTGGTTCAGCATTATGCCATAGGGAACTGTTTTGTCAAACAACATGATGTCAACAGTGATGCTCCATTGCAAAGTAGAACAGAAGAGAAAGAACTGCTCTGTCGATGTGAAATGGTGGCCATGTACTGAAGATAAAAGTCATCAGAATGCACTGATTCCAATCGGACCAACCCACTAATTTAAGGGGGACTGGTCGACTACCTTATCCATATGAGGATGAGCAAAGAAGGAACAGGCATATTAAGTTTCAAAGGCCTTAAATGTGTTTCTCTGGGGAGATAAGACAACCCCAGAGGGGTCTGAAAGGAGCTTAGTCCACTCTCCGAATTCAGGGCAACTACATACTCATTACAAATTGAGCTTTTTTTAGTGGGGAATTAAGAGAAATAATTGTCAAGATAATAAGTGTACAACTCAAAGCTAATAAATGTGTACAGTAAGCTTATAAAAGCCCCCCTTGAATCCTCAGAATGAGGCTCCGTAAACTTATATTGGAAGCTGGAAATCTTAAAAATCATGCATAGAGTGATTCGGAGAGTCTGAATAGGGTGATGTCACTGAGAAGAGAGGCAGAATGGAACGGAATTCCAGAGAAAGCCAAAGACGAGAGTATATTAATACACTCACGCTACACTACATTACCATGTGAGCGAAATACTCTGCTTCTATGCCCTTGGAACTCCAAATTAATATTTTTGTTTTTACAAGCACTTGGAGAAAACAATACAGCCCAGCCTATCTATGGTGTACCGAAAGTTCTAGTTTATTACATCATGTGACCAGTTTATGTAGTACCTCACACAAAGAAATTACCATGCACCAATAAGAGCCGCAGGGGTGTGTAGAAATGTGAAACCTCCCCGACCATCAGTGTAAGATGAGCCCTATGACATCATTCACTTATAAAACAAGATGGTTTCTATAGAATACAAAATGGCTTGTATTCTCTCACACAGAATTGGAGAAAGGTAATCAGCCTACCTGCCCGGTGCACGGCAATTCCACTGAATAATTAGCACAACAATCCACAGTTTAAGCCAGCACTTTCTTGTTTAGTATAAAAAGTGAGACTTTATTTTCTTCTTGTTAAAAAAGCATCCAATATAAAGTGGTTTGGTACAAAACAGCTTAAAAATGTAAATATTGGCAGTTAAATGGCATAAATTAACACAGGTAATGTGCTCCTGACTTTTAGCAGTCCTTAGTTTAAGCTTTAGTCTAAGCCTTTTTTATACTAAAGAAATGACTGGCGGCTTAAACATTTAATTTGCATTGAATAACTTTCCTGCAAATCGAATTTCTATGTAAATTACCCCCAATTTGGTGAGTTTCAATCTTGGCAGATCCCCTCATTTCGAGATTAAGTGGTCAATGCAGTAGCAGCAATTGCAGTGTTTATAATATGAGGGACCGTATGTTTTATCTGGACCATCATGACACAACCTAACACACATCAACAAAGTGAAAATCGGTGAAGGAGAGGCTGAGTATGTGTAACTCCACAACATTCAAGACAGGGCTCTGCAGAGCGTAATTTTTGGATCCATTTACTTGGGATCACTGGGGACCCAAAGGCCAGACACCCATTGATCAGCAAGTTATTTCCTAACCTATGGATTTGGGATAGCGTGAAATTTTGGTAAAACCAATTGTCACACTAGTAGGTGTGGGCCCGGTGTGCCCCAGAGTCAGCTCACCCTGACGGGGTGTATCTAATCAACTACCTCATTATCACTAGAGACTCTGATGGTGAGATTAGGCTTGTGCTGGAAGCTAGACACCAAGTACCTCTGCAGGGGATCTGTCATGCTGTACAAAGGCTAGTAAGAAGTAGTACAGCGTAATTCCCACTAGGTGGCAGCAGGGTAGTGAAGGAGAGACAAAGAAACACTAATGGAAAGACAAGCTGAAGTACAGCAGACAGTTAACCGGTGAACCACCAGGGGGCAATAGAGTAGGCAAACAGTCAGGGTCTAGCCAGGAAAGTCAAGTCATTGCAAACGGAGGATCAATATCAAAGTCAGAAAACAAAACCAAGTCGGAAGACGGGAGATCAGGTTTGCAGAGGGAAACACAAACAACGGAGAGGAGCGGGAAGTCAGGGAGCAGGACAGGCAGACGAACGAGGGAGGGTCAAAGTCAGGACACAGTAGCAGGGAGGCAGAACAGATCAGGAACCCTCACCAGAGCCAGTATACACGCTGCAAGAGAGAAATATCACTGGCACTGAGCCATAGGTAGAGAGGCAATATATAGTGTCCTGGGATCCAGAACGAGGCAAGGGAAGTTGACCCCTGACATGACAAGGCCAAAGCTGGGTGTAACCAGCAGCAGGGGAAATCCGGCCTGGATCATGACACGATCTCTCGGTACTGTAACAGCTCACACCAGGGGTTGGGAGTGCCGGCACAGACACAGGTCCAGGCAGGCTGGCTGGAAAAGGCAGGTATACAGGTACAAAAGAATATGGCAGGTTCTTGAAGGTATAGATGGTATTGGCAGGTGCTAGCAGGTTCTGGCAGGTGCAGCAGGTTATGGTAGGTAAGACAGGTACTAGAACACAGATATGGTTTAGCAGAGACAGGTAAAGGAAACAGGATACAGGGAATAGGGAATAGGACCTGACAACAAGCAGCTTTTCTTTGCGAGTAAGATCACGTTGCTCAGGCACATTCCATAAGGGCAGGATGCCTTAAATACCTAGTGTATCTCAGCCATAGGCTAGGGAACGCTGGCCCGTTATGAGTGGGGAGGAGTGCTCACACCCTAAACGCACCCCTAGGAGACCTGTGTGGTGTGCAAAGGCCCCTGGAGCCAGCGACAGAACCAGGGCAGGAGCTGAGTGGGAGGGAAGGCGAGTGTGGTGGCGTCCCCTCCTGGAGGAGAAGGTGGGACAACGCGGACACACTGGCGTTACACCAATTTAAATGTGGAAGCACCCTGCAGCTTCATCCCCCTCCTCCCACTCTTCTATTTACTGTATTTCTACGAACACATATTTTGGTGAGTAACAAGGTCTCCTAAAATTTAGAGTGAGCCTAAAGGCTGACAAATAGGAATAACAGGCTTCTCGAAGATGAGGAAGATGTCATTTTCTCCCAATAGAATATATCACAAAGTTTCACCTTCTGTTACCACCGTTACGTCTCCTGTCTGTAAATAGTGATGAACACATTTGTTTCTAAGACAGAGAGGTTAGTAAGGGTGAAGATCACAATTAACCTGGCTATGTTTGCTGAACTTTCACATTTTCCTTCTAGACATGGACAAGAATGGCATGACAGACGGGACAAGACAAATGAATGAAACGTTCAGAAGAAAACAACCTTCACATCGTTATGGAACATGACATATCCTCTGCCGGGAATATTGACTTCGTACGCTGCCCAAGAGCTTGAGTCTTCCAATCTACAGAGGTTTATTAAAATCTAATTAAATTAATGAAAAGGTATAATTACAGAATGTTCTTATCCATTCAGCAATCAGTCTCCTATTTATTAATCAGCATCCCATAATTAAAGAAAAGTTAGCTGCAGACATAAAGCAGGACAGAATTAAATTATAGATGTTGCATTATTGGAGATCAAGGTTGTCAAATTCTCGGGGCATCTGTCAAGGGTAAAACACCGTGTGGTCTTCACATCGTGCCATTGGTGTACGTTTTTGTGACAAAAATAAAATCCATAATCCCAAAAACACAAAAAAGCTGAAAAAAAGCAAATTGGACATAATTTCACACAAAACTCCAAAAATGGATCAGACAAAATTGTTGTCACCCTCAAATTAATATTTGGTTGCTCACCCTTTGAAATAAATATCTGCTATCAATCGCTTCCTATACCCGTCCACAAACGTCTTTCTCCTCTCACCTGGAATCTTGGACTCTTCTTTATAAACGTCTCCAGGTCTCTGATATTTGAAGGCATCTTCTCTTGTCTTCTCTTCTCTCTCCTCCCCTCTTCTCTTCTCTCCTCCCCTCTTCTATTCTCCCCTCTTCTCCCCTCCCCTCTTCTCTTCTCTCCTCCCTTCTTCTCTCCTCCCCTCTTCTCTCCTCTCCTCTTCCCTTCCCTTCCCTTCTCTTCTCTTCTCTTCTCTTCCCTTCCCTTCCCATCACTTCCCTTCCTTTCCCTTCTCTTCTCTCCTCCTCTCTTTTCTCTTCTCTCCTCCCCTCTTCTCTCCTCCCTTCTTCTCTCCTCCCCTCTTCTCTCCTCCCCTCTTCTCTTCTCTTCTCTTCTCTTCTCTCCTCCCCTCTTCTCTTCTCTCCTCCCCTCTTCTCTTCTCTCCTCTTCTCTTCTCTCCTCCCCTCTTCTCTTTTCTTCTCTTCCCATCCCTTCCCTTCTCTTCCCTTCTCTTCCCTTCCCTTCTCTTCTCTCCTCCTCTCTTCTCTCCTCCCCTCTTCTCTCCTCCCCTCTTCTCTCCTCTCCTCTTATCTTCTCTTCTGTTCCCATCCCTTCCCTTCTCTTCTCTCCTCCCCTCTCCTCCCCTCTTCTCTCCTCCCCTCTTCTCTTCTCTCCTCCCCTCTTCTCTCCTCCCCTCTTCTCTCCTCCCCTCTTCTCCCCTCTTCTCTTCTCTTCTCTTCCCTTCCCTTTCCATCCCATCCCATCCCTTCCCTTCTCGTCTCTTCTCTCCTCCCCTCTTCTCTCCTCCCCTCTTCTCTTCTCTCCTCTTATCTTCTCTTCCCTTCTCATCCCTTCCCTTCTCTTCTCTTCTCTCCTCCCCTCTTCTCTCCTCCCCTCTTCTCTCCTCCCCTCTTCTCTCCTCCCCTCTTCTCTCCTCCCCTCTTCTCTCCTCCTCTCTTCTCTTCTCTCCTCCCCTCTTCTCTTCTGCTCCTCTCTTCTCTTCTTTCCTCCCCTCTTCTCTTCTCTTCTCTTCCCATCCCTTCCCTTCTCTTCCCTTCCCTTTCCTTCCCTTCTCTTCCCTTCTCTTCCCTTCCCTTCTCTTCTCTCCTCCTCTCTTCTCTTCTTTCCTCCCCTCTTCTCTCCTCTCCTCTCCTCTTATCTTTTCTTCTCTTCCCTTCTCATCCCTTCCCTTCTCTTCTCTCCTCCCCTCTTCTCTCCTCCCCTCTTCTCTCATCCCCTCTTTTCTCTTCTCCTCTCCTCTTATCTTCTCTTCTCTTCCCTTCCCATCCCTTCCCATCCCTTCCCTTCTCTTCTCTTCTCTCCTCCTCTCTTCTCTTCTCTTCTCTTCCCTTTCGATCCCTTCCCTTCCCTTCTCTTCTCTCCTCCTCTCTTCTCTTCTCTTCTCTTCTCTCCTCCCCTCTTCTCTTCTCCCCTCCCCTCTTCTCTTCTCTTCTCCTCTTCTCTTCCCATCCCTTCCCTTCCTTTCTCTTCCCTTCCCTTCTCTTCCCTTCCCTTCTCTTCTCTCCTCCTCTCTTCTCTTATCATCTCTTCTCTTCTCTCCTCCCCTCTTCTCTCCTCCCCTCTTCTCTCCTCCCTTCTTCTCTCCTCCCCTCTTCTCTCCTCCCCTCTTCTCTTCTCTTCTCTTCCAGTCCCTTCCTTTCCCTTCTCTTATCTTCTCTCCTCCTCTCTTCTCTTCCCTTCCCTACCCTTCTCTTCTCTTCCCTTCCCTTCTCTTCACTTCTCTCCTCCTCTCTTCTCTTCTCCTAACAGCAATTTTAAAATCTCTACACAGGTGTCAATGGGACTTAGATCTAAACTCATTGCTGCCATTTCAGGACTCTCAAGCACTTTGTTTTCATCCATTTCTGGGGCTTCTTGAAATGTTTGGGGTCAAGGTTGAACTAGATGGACCTAGGTCTTTTTTCAACCTTAGTAACTATGTAACTATTGTCCTGCTGGAAGACCCCTGACTTAGGACACACACCCAGCTTTCTGACACTAGGCTCTACATTACCACCCAAAGTCCTTTGGTAGTCTTCAGATTGCATGATGTCTTGCACACTATAAAGAACCCAGTGCCAGAGGCAGCAAAACAATCCAAAACATCTTCGAACCTCCACCATATCTGACTGTAGGTGCTGTGTTCTTTTCTTTGTAGGCCTCATTCCATTTTTGGTAAATAGCAGAATGATGTGCTTTACCAACAACTTTTTTAGTCTCCTCCTTTCAAAAGACAATTTCTCAGAAGGATTTTGGCAAACTGCAGTCTAGCTTTGTTATGTTTCTGTGTCAGCAGTGGGGTCCTCCGGGGTCTCCTGCCATGGGGTTTCATTTAATTCACATATGGATTGATATTTTTTACTGGCACTGATGCCCCTTGAGCCCTAAATTTCATTGGAACTTAAATGAGCTTATCCACCATCCGCACTATCCTGAGTTGCAACATTTTATCAATTTTTCTCAACCATTCATTTGCAGGGATATTAGCTAACTAAAGGGAATCTGTCAGCAGGTTTTTGTTACCTCATCTGAGAGCAGCATGATGTAGACAAACAGACATGGAATCCAATGATGTATCACTTAGTTTACTTGGTGCAACGGTTCTGACACCACCAGAGTTTTTAGATTTAGAATGAAGCAAAGTTCAGAAAGCTGCCCCCGCCACATCAGGCTCTCTATGTACAATTTCTATAGATAATGAGCTGCTTATCATGGTAGGAAGCATGCCGAACTAGGGCTCATGATGACTACTGTAGCTGATGTAGTCTGAGCAATGATAACTCCTGGTGCAAAAACAATATTGCCAGTAAACAACAACATGGAGCTTAATAAGAGAGTCATTGCAGAAATCTGTGTTTTATCACCTACAGCGTGAAAAATCCTTATGCCAGATTCCCTTTAAGACCGGCATAAAAAAAGCCAAATGAGTTGCTATTAGTGATGAGCAAGCACTACCATGTCTGAGTGCTTGGTACCCGAAATGAGAAGGTCAGATGCCTGGATGGGCTCTACTTGAGTATCGAATATAATGTAAGTCAATGCAAACAAGAACATTTTTCCATTTTAGCCTTGCTGACATTATTGAGTAGTGATAAAAAAATTAAATCACACATACTAAATAGAAGAGGTGTCAGGGATGCCTTAAATAGGAGAAGGGTGACAGGGTTCCGGTATGGCGACCATAGACCTGTCACGGGTGACAGTCATGTGGTTTCTGGCCATAGAAGGTCACAGCATGTGGATGCATAGAATACTCCCTGACATTCCATTGTTCCTGCTGTCAGTACTCATTGATATAGGTAGCTTCCTGCTGGATTCATCTCTCCCTCGTTTTGACCCAGTGGGAGCTTGCCTTCCTCCCTGCTGCTGATCATCAGTATTCTCTTGGTTCTTATAACCTCCTTCCTTCGTTGGACCAAGGCTGGTGATCTTTTTCAGTTTATTCAAGCTCTGGTTGCAAACAGGTGGCTTGTACTCTTTTGTGGTGTTTTGCTGAAAACTTTGCTGAACTTACACCTGTGTTCTCAGTAGATTATTAGTTCATGATTTGCCACCTGTGTGTCCTCCTTTTTTCTTCTATAGTGTTTAGTGGGGTTGATGAAATGCTCATCCCATTTACTCCCTATTTGGGACCCAGCACTAGGGATACATAGGGTCAGGTATCCAGCTTGGCGCATAGGTAGTTCATGCATGTTCCCCCATGTGTCCTCCTTGTTTTTTCTATAATGTTTAGTAGGGTTGACGAAGAGCTCATCCCATCCATTCCCTTTTTAGGGTCCAGCACTAGGGATACCTAGGGTCAGGTATCCAGCTCGGTGCATAGGTGCGGAACCTATCTAGGGTGGTGAGGGACCCCAGAGACCATCAGTGGGTTTGGTCAGGGGTCATTATGTTCCCCTTCCCTAGACACAGGGTTTCCCTTTTCCTTTTGCCATTCACTTGCTACTTCTTCGTAGTTAGCGTGACATGACTATTGCCTTTGGACCAGCGTCTTGTGAATCTTTTTGCTCAACTCCAATCATGTGAATATTTGCACCATGACTTGCATTCTTATGCCTTGGTCTTATGGCTTGCGTTCTTATGCCTTGGTCTTATGGCTTGCGTTTTTATGTCTTGGTCTTATGGCTTGCATTCTTATGCCTTGGTCTTATGGCTTGCATTCTTATGCCTTGGTCTTATGACTTGCGTTCTTATGTCTTGGTCTTATGACTTGCGTTCTTATGCCTTGATCTTATGGCTTGCGTTCTTATGTCTTGGTCTTATGGCTTGCGTTCTTATGTCTTGGTCTTATGGCTTGCGTTCTTATGCCTTGGTCTTATGGCTTGCGTTCTTATGTCTTGGTCTTATGGCTTGCATTCTTATGCCTTGGTCTTATGGCTTGCGTTCTTATGCCTTGGTCTTATGGCTTGCGTTCTTACGCCTTGGTCTTATGGCTTGCGTTCTTATGTCTTGGTCTTATGGCTTGCATTCTTACGCCTTGATCTTATGGCTTGCATTCTTATGCCTTGGACTTATGGCTTGAATTCTTATGCCTTGGTCTTATGGCTTGCGTTTTTATGTCTTGGTCTTATGGCTTGCGTTCTTATGCCTTGGTCTTATTGCTTGCGTTTTTATGTCTTGGTCTTATGGCTTGCATTCTTATGTCTTGGTCTTATGGCTTGCGTTTTTATGTCTTGGTCTTATGGCTTGCATTCTTATGTCTTGGTCTTATGGCTTGCGTTCTTATGCCTTGGTCTTATGGCTTGCGTTCTTACGCCTTGGTCTTATGGCTTGCGTTTTTATGTCTTGGTCTTATGGCTTGCGTTCTTATGTCTTGGTCTTATGGCTTGCGTTCTTATGCCTTGGTCTTATGGCTTGCGTTCTTATGTCTTGGTCTTATGGCTTGCGTTTTTATGTCTTGGTCTTATGGCTTGCATTCTTACGCCTTGGTCTTATGGCTTGCATTCTTACGCCTTGGTCTTATGGCTTGCGTTCTTATGCCTTGGTCTTATGGCTTGAGTTCTTACGCCTTGGTCTTATGGCTTGCGTTTTTATGTCTTGGTCTTATGGCTTGCATTCTTACGCCTTGGTCTTATGGCTTGCATTCTTACGCCTTGCTCTTATGGCTTGCGTTCTTATGCCTTGGTCTTATGGCTTGCGTTCTTACGCCTTGGTCTTATGGCTTGCGTTCTTATGTCTTGGTCTTATGGCTTGCGTTCTTACGCCTTGGTCTTATGGCTTGCGTTCTTATGTCCTGGTCTTATGGCTTGCATTCTTACGCCTTGGTCTTATGGCTTGCGTTTTTATGCCTTGATCTTATGGCTTGCATTCTTATGCCTTGGACTTATGGCTTGAATTCTTATGCCTTGGTCTTATGGCTTGCGTTTTTATGTCTTGGTCTTATGGCTTGCGTTCTTACGCCTTGGTCTTATTGCTTGCGTTTTTATGTCTTGGTCTTATGGCTTGCATTCTTATGTCTTGGTCTTATGGCTTGCGTTTTTATGTCTTGGTCTTATGGCTTGCATTCTTATGTCTTGGTCTTATGGCTTGCGTTCTTATGCCTTGGTCTTATGGCTTGCGTTCTTACGCCTTGGTCTTATGGCTTGCGTTTTTATGTCTTGGTCCTATGGCTTGCATTCTTACGCCTTGGTCTTATGGCTTGCGTTCTTATGCCTTGGTCTTATGGCTTGCGTTCTTATGTCTTGGTCTTATGGCTTGCGTTTTTATGTCTTGGTCTTATGGCTTGAGTTCTTACGCCTTGGTCTTATGGCTTGCATTCTTACGCCTTGGTCTTATGGCTTGCATTCTTCCGCCTTGCTCTTATGGCTTGCGTTCTTATGCCTTGGTCTTATGGCTTGCGTTCTTATGCCTTGGTCTTATGGCTTGAGTTCTTACGCCTTGGTCTTATGGCTTGCGTTTTTATGTCTTGGTCTTATGGCTTGCATTCTTACGCCTTGGTCTTATGGCTTGCATTCTTACGCCTTGCTCTTATGGCTTGCGTTCTTATGCCTTGGTCTTATGGCTTGCGTTCTTATGCCTTGGTCTTATGGCTTGCGTTCTTATGTCTTGGTCTTAAGGCTTGCATTCTTATGCCTTGGTCTTATGGCTTGCGTTCTTATGTCTTGGTCTTATGGCTTGCGTTTTTATGTCTTGGTCTTATGGCTTGCATTCTTATGCCTTGGTCTTATGGCTTGCATTCTTATGTCTTGGTCTTATGGCTTGCATTCTTAGTGACTTAGTCTTATGGCTTGCATTCTTATGACTTAGTCTTATGGCTTGCATTCTTATGTCTTGGTCTTATGGCTTGTGTTCTTATGCCTTGGTCTTATGGCTTGTGTTCTTATGCCTTGGTCTTCTGGCTTGAATTCTTTCACCTTGGTCTTGTGGCTTGCATTCTTATGCCTTGGTCTTATGACTTGCGTTCTTATGCCTTGGTCTTATGGCTTGCATTCTTACGCCTTGGTCTTACGGCTTGCGTTATTTTGCCTTGGTCTCCACAGTCATCATATATTGTAGATTTTGAGATGTCTTATGAATGTTAGGTCATATTAATCAAGTTCTTCAGCTTCCATCAAGACTCATCCTCTTCCATTCCCATGGCTTTCCATCACCTATTTACAACACAAGTCATACCCTTAAGTCATTTCTTCAAGACTGAAAGATGTTTTGTTATCCAAACACTCTAACAATTTGGGAAACACGGATCACTAATGAGGTTTGTGACCTTCAAAGCCTATTATCTCCGTTGACATGACTTCTAAATCTACATTATTTGATTGTTCCTGGGCAGATTTCTGTGAAGGGCAATCACATTGAAATTTGCATAATCGTGATGATCGCATTTCATACATTCCCAAGTACCTCAACTTAATGAATAAATCCATGCATTATAGAAGAAAAGACCCCGGCAATGCGTTAACACTCTTCACAATAAAGTTCAATTGACTTTTCAGTGTTAACATTTGATAATCAACCTTGACAAATTGCTCACAAATTGCATTCCTGTGGATAATACTGGATTGCTTTACAAAATGTTGCATGAATTATCTCAGAATTCTGCACTTCAGATGCTATTTATATATTGCTTTGTTGTGAAAAGTTCATCCCGAGTATATAACTTGGAGCTTCCTCCTAAATACGCCTTAAGATGTATGCAGGCAGATCCGTAATTGATGGTTGCTTTCTTCTTTTTACATAAGAAGGGTAAAAGGTATGATCATCAACAAAAAGCAAAAACTCAACCTGCCAAAAAGTAAACAAATCAATAATTCAGAGTTTCTATGTGTTTAGAAGTTAAGAAAATACACCTAAATGCCTTAGTTATAGTCCTTTATCTGATGATTATCAAGAACAGACTAAGAGGAAGTTCCGGCGTGGGGGCAAGACACACAACAAATAGGGGATACACCTCCAAAAACAAGGGGAACACCAGGAAACTTTAACAACAGTGATCCCTGGAGCTTGTGAGAGGGAAGATGGACAACTCCATTTACCTGTCGCTGTACCTTGCACTCCTAGCCAGTTCCTAAACAGGTTCCTCAGCTGTCGCTCAGCAGGAACCTGAAGCCCTGAGTGACCCTACAATAGACCTGGCTAGTGAGTGGACAGGTAAGGCTCATGAGACCCACCACTGCACTAATGCAACATGAGGGTAGGTGAGACAAACAGGGGAATATAAACCAAAATGGAGAAGATACGATATCTGGATGAATCCACAGCAGCTCCTTTCACCAGGGCGGCCAGAATACAAGTGGTTTTGTATAATCAGCAAAGATTGCTGGGAAACCCTACTACATAATTATAAAGGGGCATGGCTACAGAGCAGCTGCAGCTCCATCACCAATCAGATATTTATGACCTATTCCAAGGATAGGCATTTAAGATAAAAGACTCAGACTTCCAAAGTCTTAAAGTGATTGGCCAGTTTACCTTAAAGCTAGTTCCACTGATGCACTAATACAACACACCAGGTAAGGAAGACAAACAGGGGAAACAACAAAGAGATAAGCCCAGCTTTACGGCTGCAGTCAGACACCAGGACTTCAGCCTACACTGCTACGCTACAACAAAGGCTCAGCAGTTCCTTCCACCCTGAGGGCTGGAATCAGAATAACCGGCACACTCTACAGGGAGTAGAGGGTAAATATAGGGACTGGGAATGATACCAAACCAGAAGCATCTGAGAAGTTAATGAATTAGATGCTGGCAAGGAGAAACTGGAATTAACCCATTACATGCCAAAAGAAAGGAAGTACATTTAATGAAGAGTGTCTTACATAGAAATGACTCTCAAGTCCTGTATCTATCCCTAGTCACATATAGCAGAGACATTACTGTGACACTGATACTATCATATAGTCCAGCGATGCCTGGTTGTGGGCAATATGCAAAATGCAATCCTTATAGGCATGAAAAAGGGTCCCTAATATGAAATATCTTAGGTTGGAGCTTTCTTGATTGGTACAGTAAGGTCTCTGTTAAGCCAAAAAATGAAGAATTACTCTATTTCACTTCTATGGGGGAACTATGATAACTTTCCTATATCCATGCATTATATTGCGCATGTATACCACCATAGTGACCACCAATAAAACGTGAAATTGACCTGCATTATAAGTGAATAGTGCCCCCTAAAGGTAAAAATTCAGCAGCTGTCGACCGCACACTATAGCTGACACCCTTCCGCATCAGTCACGATCGGTGTTGGCACCAACCACTTAGATGCTGCAATCAATAGTGACTTTGGCATCTAGATGTTTAAGGCCTCTTTCACATGTCCGTGGAAAACACAAATGTTTTTGAAGGACATGTTAAAGGTGCGTATGGGCCTCTGTGTGCCGTGTGCTATCCATGATAGCACACGGAGATCAGGAACTTTTTACTCACCTGTTTCCGGTGCTGTTGTCCGTGGTGCTGATGTCTCCAACGCTGCAGTGACACTTGCTTCCGGGTCCGCAGTGCAGTGAATATGCAGTGAACATAATGAGCATGGCCTGCAACATGAGACAGCAGTACTGGAGACAGCAGCACTGGAGACAGGTGAGTATAGAAATCCATTTTGTTTCAAAGATACGTGTTTTCTCCGATACGTGTCACATGGATCACACCACTGTGTGGTCTATCTGACATCAGTGCTACCGGAGATAATAGGAATTACTACTTACCGGTAATGATGTTTCCAGGAGCCATCATGACAGCACGGTAGGAGTTGCTCCTTTGACCTTTACAGGGACAGGAAACGCAAGAGTTTAAAAGCCCCTCCCCATCTCCCTCTCCTCAGTGATTTTTCAAGTACCACACCAGGATGGGAGATAACCCCATAATATTAATGCATAATCTTACAATAGACACATAAGAGAACAAGAAGGGAGGGAAACAATAGTGCTGTCATGATGGCTCCTGGAAACATCATTACCGGTAAGTAGTAATTCCTATTTTCCAGGACGCCTCATGACAGAACGGTAGGAGAATGCCAAAGTAATCCCTATGAGGGGGGGACCACAGCCTGCAAAACCCTCCTACCAAACAACATGCGCAGAGCGTTGAGAAGGCCCAGTGTATAATGCTTACAAAAATGAGTGGGGACCCGACCACGTTGCCATACGACAATCAGTTCCAAGGAACCCCCCGCCTTCTCCGTCCAAGAAGAGGACAGAGCCCTGGTGGAGTGGGTTCGAATGCGAGTTGGGGAGTCCCGACCCGCGGACCGGTAAGGAGCTGAAATAGTGGACCCAACCTACCGAGACAGAATTGTCTTAGACACCGTCTGCCCTCTGGTCTTTCCCGCAAATTGCACAAAGAGGGGAGAAGCTACGCGCCTGCTCCGGGTAGCCTCCAAATATGCCAGAACCGATCTGCCTACGTCCAAAGAGTGAAGGTGCTCTTCATGCTGGGAATGAGATAAATGAGGTAGACAGCCCATACAACAGAGACCAGAAATAGTGAGATATACCCGAAATGGGTTAAATGAACATACCTAACACCGCAACCAAAGAATAGATGATAAAGACCTTAACAGCCTATCAAGGAACGAATAAACCACAGACCGATGGAATGACCACCGTCTTAGACCAAGAATAAACTTGTCCGTGCTTAATAAACCAGGTCAGTGCTGTCATCACAGCTCTCCTAGGCCCAAACGACTACCCCTGGTCACAGACCAGCCCACCGTACCACCAGAGTTCACAGTCTGGCTCCAGAAGCCCAAGATGTCAATGCAGAAACTACGGGATCTCGAGAAATGAGAAGGACCGTCATGAACTAAAGACATGAAGAGTTGGAGTCTGGAAGGCACGACTTCCGATATCAGCAAGCCAGTACAGCATCCGACCACTTGAAAGAAGCATCGTTCCCAAGATGCAGATGTCAAGGACAGCGGGGCATGGAATCTGGATGTGAGGAAAATGTCCCAGAAAATGTAGGTGGCCAAACCTCATAGATACACTGTATACAGTAGATATAGTGGAAGTTAAAGAAGTGGTTTGTCATATCCGTGGCTGCTAAAACAGGAGTCAAGTATTGCCCTGAGCTGGTATAAAGAAACCACTACCACCTGGGCAGACCACCCAACTAGGATGCACTATACTCCATTAGCATGTAATTACCACTATATCGGACTCCAGCGTGAACATACCACACAGTCTTCCAAAGTGACCAGGGAACATCTTCTAGAGGAGTGAGAGCCTCTAATAATCACAGAGTGATATTTCATTTGACCGTGGTGAGACCGTGGATTTTATCCCATGAGAGCAGTGAGCCCATGAGGGAGACTATGGAGCTCCCGGCCACAAGATGTTGGAAAACCTCCCAGGTTATTCACGAGATTCTGTATGTTGAACAATGGTCCAGAAAACCAGTCCAATTGCCATCAAAGGACCCGTTACAGTAAAACGGGGCTAATACCATGATCGGCTACATTCAGTTCTTTCCACTATAGGATGAACTCGATAAACATTTCTCTTTAGTCATAAGTTACAAATGAAAGACCAGAGCTAAGCAACTAAGCACCGCTGAATACTACTAGTTAGAAAGGAAGGACCGTAGCTGAACTTAGATTCCAGTTCCGAAGCCATAATAAGGAGAATTTCTAGGCCAACGCAAACATGGCCGCCTAGCATGCTAAGCCAAGTGCAGGTCCAGAAGTGTGAGGCTCCTCTAACCAAAGCCGATGCTAGAGACTCAAGATGCGAAGGATGCAGCCCGAGGCGCAAGGAACGAGACCACCGCAAGGCGAAAGGCGCAGAGGCGCAAGGCCAAAGGTGCAGAGGCATAAGGCGCAAGGCGCAGAGGCGCAAGGTCCAAGGCGCAGAGGCGCAAGGCCCAAGGGGCAGAGGCGCAAGACCCAAGGTGCAGAGGCGCAGAAGCGCAAGGCGCAGAGGCGCAAGCCCAATGCCAGACGCGCAAGGCCAGAAACATGAAGCGCAAGGCGCAAGCCCGGAAGCGCAAGGCCAGAGGCGCAAGGCGTAAGGCCAGAGGCGCAATGTCAGAGACACAAGGCATAACGCCAGAGGTACAAGGCGCATTGCCAGACACGCAAGGCCGGAAACATGAAGCGCAAGGCGCAAGCCCAGAGGCGCAAGGCACAATGCCAGAGGTGCAAGGCACAATGCCAGAGGCGCAAAGCCAGTGGCGCAATGCCAGAGGCGCAAGGCCAGAAGCACAATGCCAGAGGCGCAAGGCCAGAGGCACAAGGCCAGAGGTGCAAGGTACAATACCATAGGCGCAAGGCCAGTGGCGCAATGCCAGAGGCGCAAGGCCAGAAGCACAATGCCAGAGGCGCAAGGCCAGAGGCACAAGGCGCAATGCCAGAGGTGCAAGGCCAAAGGCACAAGGTGCAATGCCAGAGGCGCAAGGCCAGAGGCACAAGGCGCAATGCCAGAGGCGCAAGGCCAGAATCATGAAGCGTAATGCGCAAGCCCGGAGGCACAAGCCCGGAGGCACAAGGCACAATCCCAGAGGAACAAGGCACCAGCCCAGAGGCACAAGGCACAAGCCCAGAGGCACAAGGCACAAGCCCAGAGGCACAAGCCTTGAGGCACAAGACACAAGCCCAGAGGCACAAGCCGAGAGGCACAAGGCACAAGCCCAGAGGCACAAGGCACAAGTCCAGATGCACAAGCCTAGCAACACAAGGCACCAGCCCAGAGGCACAAGCCCAGATACAAGGTACAAGCCCAGAGGCACAAGCCTAGAGGCACAAGGCAGAAGCCCAGAGGCACAAGCCTAGAGGCACAAGGCACAAGGCCAGAGGCACAAGCCTAGAGACACAAGGCACAAGCCCAGAGGCACAAGCCTAGAGACACAAGGCACAAGCCCAGAGGCACAAGCCCAGATATACAAGGCACAAGCCCAGAGGCACCAGCCTAGAGACACAAGGCACAAGCCCAGAGGCACAAGCCTAGAGACACAAGGCACAAGCCAGAGACACAAGGCACAAGCCCAGAGGCACAAGCCTAGAGACACAAGGCACAAGCCCAGAGGCACAAGCCTAGAGGTACAAGGCAGAAGCCCATAGGCACAAGCCTAGAGGCACAAGGCACAATGTCAGAGGCACAAGCCTAGAGGCACAAGCCACAAGCCCAGCATGAGCCTAGAGGCACAAGGCACAAGCCCAGAGGCCCAAGGCACAAGCCCAGAGGCCCAAGCACAAGGCCAGGCAGTGAAGCCAAGCCATGAAGGGCAAGGCTGAGAAAACAGTAAGACCAGACGTCAAGCAGGGAGGCCTTGACAGTCCCAAGGTGTCAAGCCAGCGTGTGGACAGAGCTGTGTGGCGTGTGGGCCGAGGCCAAAGCCGTGAGGCGCGATGCCGGTGCCCCAAGTTGTGATGAACGAGCCAGGAGGCGCGAGGCCGGAGCCCGGAGCCGTGAGGCGCGATGCTGAAGCCAGGAGGCCGGAGCAGTGAGGCATGAGCCAGAGTCATCACGAGGCCAGAACCCTGAGGCGCGAGGCCAGAGTTGTGAGGCCCCATCAGTTACCCCTAAGAGTTTAATTCATCTGTGAACTTCAGGATACACCTACTGCATGAGTGGTATCCTAAATGCCAAATTAGTCACACCTGAACCGATTAACTCACCTTGAGGTTCAGCTGGAGGGCAAGTTCCAAATGCGAGATAATGTGTTATATCCGCAATTTTCCCTCCTATAGAAGGAGTAAATCAGACAAAATCCGGTCTGGTGAGATAATAGTGGAATCAAATGTGTTATTAACCACAACAGGAGGATCCACATAAGGTTCCATCAACAGGTAAATTCGGAACTTAAACATGAGGTCTGCTGATCCCAGCAAAACCTAAGGCAGCAACCTCACCATGCAGCATAATCTACTTAGAAAGTTCCAAGGCTAAATTTCTAATTTTAGTGCAGGACTCTGACAGATGTGAATGACAGACTAAAAGGAAGAGGAGACTGAATCAGGCTCTACCCACACCACTACAGGTCAGATTCCTGACGCACCTGCACTTACAAGACCCTGGGCTCGTCAGGGGCAAGCATCTGACCGGTCACCTTCATCTATTGTAAGAAGCAGTGAGTAGGTCGTTATACAGAAAATAGTGTGCACATTTCCCCGTTCCCAAGGTTTTATACCTGTTTGGGCGACGACAGGGCCCGTTCCCGCCTCCAGTGTTCCGTCCCGGATCACACGCCGCCTTCCAGGGCGCCGCCATATTCCGACCAGGACATGCGGAAGTCTTTGCACCGCACATGCATCAGCGTGTCAGGCTGGAACGCATGGCGCACGCACACCCGGAAGTGCCACATGGCCGCGGCAGACAGCGAGATGCCGAGAGCCCTTACCTGAGGGAAGCGGCTTTTGCCGGGAACTCCTGCTCCACCGGCCGGCTGAGGGACCTCTCCTTTAGAGGTGTCGGCCAGGGGCTGCTTGACAGGCCGGAACGAGAGAGCAAGCCCCCCCGATCCGCCTGGACCCCGTACATCCCGACGGTAAGACTTGCGTCCGTCCTGTACAGGGACAGGAAAAACACTAAGGAGAGGGAGATGGGGAGGGGCTTTTAAACTCTTGCGTTTCCTGTCCCTGTAAAGGTCAAAGGAGCAACTCCTACCGTGCTGTCATGAGGCGTCCTGGAAAAACAAACTTCTCTCCATGTAGAACACACAGACATGCCTGTGCTCCATACGGATGCACGGTCCTTGGGAAAACACTTATGTGTGTGCAGACCCATTGATTTTAATCAGTCTGTGTATGTCCATGTCTCTGGTACATATGAAAACGGCATCATATGTACTGGAATCACTGATGTGTGAAGGAGGCCTACCAGGGTGTAGAGGCTCCTCTTTAACCCCATCGGCAACCTGAGATCATGATTGTGGAGTCCTGATGGCAATTCATGGCCTCAGAGTCAACCAGATATGGTGACCTGTTCAGAAGTTACCGATATTTAGGTGGTAAAAATATAATTTTTCCATCCAGTCATGCCACGGTGCATTAATTCCTGAAAAGCACCAGAAGGGTCAACAAACTACACTGACGAGACAAAGGGTAACGATGTTTTGCACTTCCGGCTTTCAGGCTCCATATCTCTCCATCCTTTACAGCTTTCACCATGAGACGACCTTCATTTTATAGACAATCATCTTGGCTATCTCACACATAAATGTGACTTGCATCTATTTGGCATATGATTAGTCATGTAGATTCTGGTCATGTCACTGCATTGTTACTGTTTTGCTCCTGCTGGTGGAAACATTTTTTTCTTCCTGTATACTACAAATTACAACCTGTTCTCACATTCCCTCACTGTGTTATTAGGTTGATTCCCAAGCGAAACGTCACTGGTTCAAATTGAGGAGCAGCCATGAAGAAGATTTCCCAAATAAAGATAAACCGCCATATCCAGCCATCAATAGCAGATCCTCAGCCAAGAAAATTGATAAACTGCATCATGTGAGGCCATGACAGCTGCAAGAATATGAAATGAAGTCTGTCCATCTATGCAAAAGCCAAGAGGTGACGTCCAGGAAAAATAGTTGATGGCATTTTTGCATAAGTTGAGAAGCGCTGTTTTTGAAATGGTATCACTTTTGGGGTTTTTCCAATATAAAGGTCTCCCAAAGTCCAAAGAAAAAACTGTCAGGATAAATGTCACGCTGCACTACTGAAGTTACTGAAACCACAGGTAATGTAGCTTCAGAGTGCAGTTTAGCAAGCAATCACTAGGGGTCTCAGAGTAGTCAGTAACACGAGTCAGCATCAAGAGGTCAAAAACAGAAGCACGGGGAGAGACAAATCATGGTGAGGAGCTAGCAAAGATTCAGGAGCCAAAGAGAAAGTACAAACCAAAAGGGAGAGACAAATGCTGGAGTCAGGAGCGAGGATGCAGGTCAGCGGCCGGGAAGTCCAAATACAGATAAGGGAGGACAAACAGGTTAGGACAGGAGAAAACAGCAGACAGGAACGGGTAGTCAGGGACCAGGACAGGCAAACAAGTAGGGGAGGGTACAAGTCAGGACACAGTAGCAGGGAGGCAGGACAGATCTGGAATACTCACCAGAGCCAGTATACACGCTGCAAGGCAGAACTATCACTGGCACTGAACCATAGGTGCAGCAGCAAGATATAGTGTCCCGGGTTCCTGAATAAGGCAAGGGAAGTTAACCCCTGACATGATCAAGCCGGAGCTGGGAAAAGCTGACCTGGATCATGACAATATGGTTCTTGCACACATGAGGTTTTCTTTATATTTGTTCAATTACAGTATATCAAACAGCAAGACAAGAGTGGTGCAATCAAAGTGTTTCAAGTGCGTTCAGCTGTTCCATTACCTGCCCTGACACAGCCCCCAGGTACCACAGTCCCCATCAGCCACAGGCAACAAACAATGCCCGACATCCTCTGTTCTGTCTTCTTGGCCAGTGCAGTCTCTATCATCCTGGTGCATCTGGAATCACCCAGCAACTTCCATTCTGTGTGCGCTATCCAAATGTTCCCTGCCCCCACCCAAAATAACTGTGCTGTTAGTTCCGCTTGAGTCCTTATTTTGGAAAAGAGAGAGATTTATGTTCTGGAACAGGGACTCGAGCGGAACTAAAGGGGGCTTTACACGTTAGCGATATCGCTAGCAATTTCTAGCGATAGCGACCGTGTAAGTACCCACCCCCGTCGCGCATGCAATTGTTTGTGATCGCTGCCGTAGCGAACATTATCGCTACGCAGCGTCACATATGCTTACCTGGTCGGCGGCGTCGCTGTGACTGCCGAACAATCCCTCCAAGGGGGAGGGACGTTTGGCATCACAGCGACGTCACCGCAACGTCACTAAGCGGCCGGCCAATCAAAGCAGAGGGGCGGAGATGAGCAGGACGTAACATCCCGCCCACCTCCTTCCTTCCGCATTGGGGCCTGCGGCAGGTAAGGAGACGTTCCTCGCTCATGCGGTGTCACACATAGCGATGTGTGCTGCCGCATGAGCGATAAACCACGACGCTAAACAACCCTTACCGATTTTTGACTTTGGGACGACCTCTCCATGGTGAACGATTTTCACCATTTTTGAGGTCGCCTAAGGTCGCTGGTAAGTATTACATGCTGCGATATCGTTAATGACGCCGGATGTGCGTCACTAACAACTTGACCCCGGCGACCAAACATTAACGATATCGTAGCGTGTAAAGCCCCCTTAACTGCACAGTTACTTTGGCCGGGGCAGGGAACATTTGGATAGCACACACAGAATGGAAGTTGCCAGGCCATGCCTGCTGCACTCGGATGATAGGGACTGTGGTGGCTTGGAAGACCAGGTGATGTCTACTGCATGCAGATGATGGAGATTGTGGTGGCCGGGGACTGGGTCAGGGTAGGTAACAGAACGGGGACTTGAGTCATCCAATGACTTCTTTTTCTGCTTGGTACTGGAGTCGAGAATGTCCAAGCATCTGACATGCTCGATTCGAGTACTGAGCACATGAGCACATTTTTGCTCGCTCATCACTATTGACAAAAATTTCTACATTCATAGGCGTTAGTTGGAGTTGGTCTCCACTTTGCTAGTAGGACAGACACTGATGTTTCACAAGAAGTTCTGGCTCAAAATCTTGTTCTAGTTCATCTCTAAGATATTCAAAGGCATTTCCCCAAATAATTCCACAAAGAAGAAAGCATGTATTTGTCCAACATGTTTTGATATGCTGCATCTTTAAGATTTCAATGGAACTATGGTTCCTAAGCCAACTGCGAAAAAACAGCCCAATAGCATTGCAATATCTCTTTTCCACCAAACTATGTAGATGGCATTTTGAATTCAGGCATTTGCCAAATTCAGTCTCCTTCATCAGGCTGCCCAGATAGAGAAGTATAATTTGTTACTCCACAGAACACTTTTCCAGTGCTCCAAGACCACCCTCGTGGCAGCTGTAGACCACTCTTTTTGACACTTTACATTGTGCTTGGTTATGTAAGGCTTGCATGCAGTTGTTTAGACATTGAAACCCATGCCAAAAAACACTTTTTGAGCTTATGTAGAGAACATGAGTTACTGAGCTTAGTGATAGGCCGTGGCATAACTAGAGTTTGATAGACCCCAATGAAAAATTTGGACCTGGACCCCCCCATCCCCACATGTTAGTCAGATGCCTGGATATGTATGTATACATTTAGTGTTCTAAATCCAATCAAGGCATATGAGTTGCCCTCCCCCACCATGTAGTAATGTCCCCCATCCTGGATCCTTCTGGTAAATATGTTCCCCCATCCTGGTATATATGTTCCCCATCCTGATATATATATTCCCCATTCTGGCATATATGTTCCCCGTCCTGGTATATATGTTCCCCATCCTGGTATATATGCCTCCATCCTGGTATGTCCCCCATCCTGGTATACAGGTCCCCCATTCTGGTATAGACAGTCCCTCTCCTGGTACATACTGTCCCACTCCTGGTTTATACTGACCCCTTCTAGTCTTATGTTCCTCTTCTGGGCACCTCTTGGTATATACTGTCCCCCTCCTGGTATATACTGTCCCCTTCCTGGTGTATATATACCTCTTCTGAGCCCCTCCTGGAATATACTGTCCCCTTTTTGGTATATACTGTCCACCTCCTGCTATATATGTTGCTCTCCTGGTCCCCTCCTGGTATATACTGCCCCCCTTCTGGTATATACTGTACTCACCACCGTCCCGGTTCCCATGCCACATGGGAACCTCTATATAGCTGGCCCACAGTGGCCAGCAGCTTTTATCGGCGTTCATGCTATGGCAATGCATGATGTCATTGCCATATGCCGCCTCAGCTGTTGGCTTCTGTTTGGCTGGCAGTGTGTATCACAGTGCAGGGACCCAATGGGTCTCTGCACCATGATGCATTTCAACTCCATGTGCGGCTTTGCGCACACATCCAGCTGAAGCAGGGACTGGGGCAAGCGGGCCCCCTGCATCTTTGGGCCCGGTCATAATCCCTACAATCCCGATTGTTCTGCCCGTGGGGATAGGCTGCAGCACTGTAAGCATGCTGTTACTTCTGCAGCCTACACAATCACCAGAGTAGCAATGGAGACCTAGTGTTGTACCCTGAAAGCGTGAGTATCCGCTCACTTTGTGACATGTATCATGTCAAGGACATTTTTAGAACAAAACTTATTATTTTTGACCAATTAATGCCAAAACCTTTTGGAAGGATTACCATAGAAGAAATATAGATCTGGTGCTTACTCCACCGCGGTCAGATTCAGGAGGTCAAGACCAAGATGAGCTGAAATAAAATGTCCACATTACAGTAGACAGCAACAGAAGACTGATAAAACATGTCAAAGACTAAAACATGGTTGTGTTATTATCACAGCTCTGCCTGAGAGCACACTTCTTAGAAGCATCGAAGGAAAAGATGTTCTCGGGAATGACCATCAGCAGGTGGTCTCGGCAATGTCTCTTAACTCGCGGAAACAAACTATTATAGACTCTTTTCCAGTTAACTCAGCTCATTTGGTCCAATTATAGTTTGCTCAAAGAGGCCGGCGAATGATGTATTTATCCGTAATAGAGAATGCCAGGAACACAAATGGAGATGACAGATGCGGAAAAATAAACATATCAAAAGAATGGTTAATAGCAGGTACCTCATTTCTCAAACAGCCTGGGTCCTGTACATTCCTACTGCGTAGTCCCGTGCCCGAGAGCGACGCTATTTATACACTCCAAGGTAAGTACCAACGAGATACAATGCAAAACACTATATGACCTTTCAGGCGAGATGCAGCCGGGATTGTGGAAATGAAATGTTCCATCACGGTTTAGATATTGTACTGCGCGTATAATGGAGAACATTACCGCCGTGACAGATGATGTTTACACCATCTATTTAAGGCTATTATTACATTTAAATGAGAACTGTGCTTTCAACAAGGTTTGCATAAATCAATAGCAGAAGCGAATATGAGAAACTTTGTAATACATATTATTAGAGGATTTGTTTCTTTCTCCACTTATGAGCCATTTCTTCTTCTCCCCCATTTCTTAAACTTACCATCCATTCTGAATTCCAGGTAATAATACTGTGGAACAAAGAAGCGCAATATGATCTTACCCGATAGACAGAAATAAGGCACACTCACCTATTTGGGTTGTGACAGTCACAACCCCTTTAAACAGGTGCAGTGATGGTAACAGCCGCAGCCCCGAGGTGTAAAGGCCACTTTACATGCAACGACATTGCTAACGAGATGTCGTTGGGGTCACGGAATTCATGACGCACATCCGGCCTCGTTAGCGACATTGTTGTGTGAAACGCAGGATACGTTAACGATCAAAAATGCTCACCATATCGTTGACACGTCATTCTAATCTCAAATATCGTTGCTGCTGCAGGTATGATGTTCATTGTTTCTGCGGCAGCACACATCGCTATGTGTGACACCGCACAGGTAAGAGGAACAACATCGTACCTGTGGCCGCCGCCAATGAGGAAGGAAGGAGGTGGGCGGGATGTTACGGCCGCTCATCTCCGCCCCTCCGCTTCTATTGGGCGGCTGCTTAGTAACGCCACTGTGATGCTGCATGAACCGCCCCCTAAGAAAGGGGGCGGTTCGCCGGCCACAGCGACGTCGCTAGGCAGGTAAGTATGTTTGAAGGGTCCTAGCGATATTGTGCGCCACGGGCAGCGATTTGCCCATGATGCACAACCGACAGGGGCGGGTGCTTTCACCAGTGATATTGCTAGCGATGTCGCTGTGTGTAAAGTGCCCTTAAGACTTAGTAATCAATAGAAGAAGAAATTGGGTATGTGCCGCGCTATCTCCACGGAATCCGATATTGATATAATTCCTTTATTATTTGTACAGGTGGACGCGTTTCAGAGACATCCGTCTCCTTCATCAGGACATCAAAGGAACAGTACAGTTCCTTTGATGTCCTGATGAAGTCCGGATGTCTCTGAAACGTGTCGACCTGTACAAACAATAAAGGAATTATATCAATATAGGATTCCGTGGAGATAATGCGGCACATTCCCGATTTCTTCTTCTATTGATTTCTACATCCGCTCTGAATAAAATAGCACAACACCATTTTGTTCAAGACAGGATGGACTGCCAATGAGTGAGAGGTCATATTACATGAATGTCACGGGGTATGTACTGAAGGAACAGGGGCAATTTGGCTGGCCCTAAGACTGGGGCCTCTGCACTGTCCCTTGCCTCGAAGGTAGGCTTGATGGTAGCCAGGTTCAAGCCCCCCCGCGTGGCCCTGTCTCCTGTCTCAGCTCTGATACTACTCCCTCCCACCTAGGGAGCAGGCCAGAAACTCAGAATCGAAAACGCCACAAATAAGCACAGACAAGGGTAAACAAAAACTTGTGCACACAGTCCTCTAAACAAAAGAGGCACTGTATGTGAACTGGGGAGTAATGCAAAAATGGGTAGGAAATAATTACACAACTGGAGGACTCACACACCACACTGAACCGCAACTTGCAGATCACCATAGGATAGAATAACCACAGGAGCCGAGATAGCAGAAGCTATATGGAGCACTCAGCTCCAGAGTCCAGACCCTTAAAAAGGGTGAAGGCATCTGAGCAGGGTAATCAGCAGCCTGAGCTCCCAGCAGGTGATCACAAGCCAGCAGGAATTAGCTCCTGCAGTACTTGAGGCTAGTGAAGCCAGAACCAGCCGACGCCCATGACAGGCTGTGCAACTTAGGCAACTCATGTTGTTTGTCGGACTCTGCAGAGTGACCAGAGTCCAACGCTGCCATGACACCCAGCGAGTGCAACACCGAATGCCGCATGACAATGACCTATTATACTTCATGGAAAGGGAAGAAGCAGAATAATAATCAAGAGGAGAAAAACAGAGAGAGAGAAAACGCTATTCTGAGCTTTCTAACAAGTCTTTTACCTCATTACGGAGCTGGATTTATATCTACACTGACCAGTACTACTTTATGATTAACTCCATGCTTCTACTGTTTCTATAACTAAGGAATGAATAGCAGGAATACATCTCTCCATGTGTGTTGATGTGTATTGAGGACACCATAGTAGTTAATCTGCTTCCGACAGCTCATAGTCAATTGAAAGTTAAGATAAAGAATTTGCAGAGGGGAAAATTGGTGACAATTTAGGACACAAGTTATCTAATGATCTCTCCATGTGTGTTGATGTGTATTGAGGACACCATAGTAGCTAGTCTGCTCCCGACAGTTCATAGTCAATTGAAAATTAGGATAAGGAGCTTGCAGAGGGGAAAATGGGTGAAAATTTAAGATACAAGTTATCTAAGGACCAGAAATAGCTTTATTCCTCATGTACATGTAGAGTTATCAGACCCACAAGATGTTTAGAGTGCTATGACTTTAAGAGGCAGTGCTCACCTGTTTTTTGTGTGCTATGGACTAGCCGGTTCAGCTGGCACTTCCCCCTCTGGATTGCAGACCTGGAATAACACCCCCCAAAAAGTGCAGGAAAGAGAGAAAGAGCTGCAGAGGAGTTTCGGCGGTAACAGAAGAAGTTGGATCACCTGAGATGGAGAGAGAAGAGATGCTACTGGTGTATCTGAGAACGGCAGTGTGAGAAGAGGTAAGATGCCCGGCTGCAAGAGATACAGTAAGCCGGACCGTGAGAGAGGCCTTCTCACCATTGAGCGTGTATCGGAATGAGATAATCCTAGGTTTGCAAATCCGAACAGAAGTAGAGACATCACCAAAAGGAGTCGGGAGACCCTGGGTCCTTGTGAAGAGACAAGTTCTCCTGCCCTGCAAGGAGAAGTGTGGACCGACAAGCATCACAGCACCATGCTCCCGGGAGTGGACTTTTTCCTTCTCAACTGTATTGAGGCGTAACATAGGCCTTAGTAGCCAGAGCGCATTAGCCGCGTGGCCCAAGTAGAAGAGGCCAGCTAGGCTTTTAGTGTAGTGCACTATCGAATACTTTGTCCTTGCCTTGTTGTATTGTTGAATTGATCCTTGTATTAGCTGGGGCGTCTTATAGTTGGGGCGCTCCAGCTGCAGTGTGTTAAACTTGAACTGTTACTATATTACTCTACCCTGTTCACTGACATAAACGCTTATATTCTGCCTGTAACTAAAGCTGTGCCCTTGTTTCTGCCACCTCGTCTTGTGTCCCGTAATTTAACTCTGCACAACGGTGGCCCCTTGGCCATCGATACTTACACACACTAGAATTTTTTTGTTTTTGCAAATCAAAGAAAAATAAATGCATAGGACTGTATCACAGATCTACATTTTATGGTTCTATAACAGTGTAACGCCTGCCTGGATCCACAGGCTCAGACGGGCTGTAATGGACAGGCTAGAGGGAAGCCACTCACCAAGCAGGACCCCCAGAACCCTGAAACCCTTTAACCCTTATACAGGGATTTGGTATTACACAGGGCCCAAGATGATCACTACCTGTGGAAGGCTGTAGTCCAAGAGAGTAGTCATCAGGCAGGGTCAAACCAGGAATAGCAGAACAGGGACAGAATTGGCAGACAAGGACGTAATCAGAATAAAGAACCAGAGGTCAAATCCGGATCGGGCAGTGAGGTACATAAACGACAGGCAGAAGGGTAGTCACAACACAAGCAAGGTCAGCGCACAGGAATCAAAATACAAACAGCACAGGAACCAGGAATGCAAACTATATCTGGCAGTGGTCACATGACAGGAGGGGGAATAAGAAGGGTGTGGTGTCTTCCCATTGGCTGCAGGTGAATGATGGCAACTTCAGCTGGAAGACACACGCCACCCACAGTCAGCCAGCAGTTCTGCGTGTTCCAGGGAAACCCAGCCTAGTGGATGAGCAGAGCCTGTGCTCAGCAGAGCCACGGGTACCGACTCCTCTGCCATCACCAGCACTATCCATGGTGGTAAACACGGCGTCGCCTGGCGATCGGAGCAGAAGTCGCAGGAGCGGACTCTGGTGGGGACATGGCAAATAGCTATTGGTCCAGTTTGCCTATTTATCTGTCTCCAATTTTTATGAACACATATTGTAGCATGTTGCTTCACATGCCATATGTAAAAATAACCCTTAAAGAAGTATTTCTTCCAAGGGGACAGATCCCTATTGGAGACACCACATATTGGCTGGAGAGCCTAAAGGTATGAAACATGTTCTCGATATCTCATCACAAAGGTAACCTGCATAATTCTTGACTATTTAGTACCAGATGTCACATACCTTGGCTGTCTAAGGGCCTGTGGAAATTTTGCGATATTATCTAGTTTTTTTGCCTTTTTTTTCATTCCAGATTTGTCACAAAACCTGAAGATTTACTAGTCCAAGCAAAGTGAATGAGATTCCTGAAGTCTCATGCACTTGTTGAGTATTTTTTACTTGCGAATTTGGAACAGAATTGAATCCCCAATCCCCTTTGCATAAAACAAACAATAGTTTTTATTACACTCACCTATGGGCCGGAGCGGTCAGATGGACGCCTCTGGTCTTGATCTGGTGTCTCCTCTCTCCTTAGGGGCACTTTGCACACTACGATATCGCAAGCCGATGCTGCGATGCCGAGCGCGATAGTCCCCGCCCCCGTCGCAACTGCGATATCCTTGTGATAACTGCCGTAGCGAACATTATCACTATGGCGGCTTCACATGGACTCACCTGTCCTGCGACCGTCGCTCTGGCCGGCGACCCGCCTCCTTATTAAGGGGGCGGGTCGTATGGCGTCACTGCGACGTCACACAGCAGGCGGCCAATAGGAGCGGAGGGGCGGAGATGAGCGGGATGTAAACATCCCGCCCACCTCCTTCCTTCCGCATATCCTACGGGAGCCGCGGTGACGCCGGTAGGAGATGTTCCTCGCTCCTGCGACTTCACACACAGCGATGTATGCTGCCGCAGGAACGAGGAACAACATCGGACCGTCGCGTCAGCGTAATCATGGATTACGCCGACGCTGCACCGATGATACGATTACGACGCTTTTGCGCTCGTTAATCGTATCATCGAGCCTTTACACACTACGATGTTGCATGCGATGCCGGAAGTACGTCATTTTCAATTTGACCCCACCGACATCGCACCTGCGATGTCGTAGTGTGCAAAGCCCGCCTAAGTCCTCCTTCCCTACTTCATGTGGAGGTATTGTATACGCTCTATATTATCCACTGCTGAAAGATGCCATAGCTTATATGGGGAAAACCTGAAGACAGGTTCCCTTTACTGCTTGCACATACCCTAACACTGCGCATTCACAGTGTGTGTTTACCGCGCATGCGCTGTTCAGAGGCAGCAATGGAGCTGGTTTATATATGTGACGATATTAGTGATAATAATATATTCATCTGGCATATAATCTGCTCAAGATGCTTCATCTAGATGGATTGTGTAGGAAAGTAATCTGCTAAGAAAATCAAAACATAATGAAAGGTCATTTGAAGATTCAGGATCTGAAACTAGGCTATATTAGCAAGCACATTAATATGGCATTAGGCTGATACATTTTGAAAAAATATAATGGTAAAACCTTTAAATAGGAGATTAATAGGACTAATGATATCATAATAGACTGTCCTAAGGGTAAACCATTCATCCACTTCAGCATGGATATCTCTGCTTCTTTGTAGTTCAACTTTTATTTTTTGTCTGTGAAATTGGCAGGTCCTCACTTATGGAAAGTGATTGCCAAAAATGAAATTAGAATTAGGCAAAACAATTGTATCCTGGGAACTAAAAAAAAAAAATCTACAGAATTTGCTCTAGTTTGCAAGACTCTCATCATTACTTTTGCCCCGGTAAAAAATGAGTTGACTTTTTGGCAGTGAAGTGTTGTCACAAGGAGATTTTTGCATGTATTAGCATGGTGGCATCAGGATCTGTGGAGGCTGCAGATTCTGGCACTCTGCCTGCTAACTTCTCTGAGGTCTGTGATTAGTGCCGGGAGACGTGGGTGTCAACCCACAGACTAAAGGAGGCTTTACACGCTACGACATCGCTAATGCGAAGTCGTTGGGGTCACGGAATTTGTGACGCACATCCGGCCGCATTAGCGATGCCGTTGCGTGTGACACCTATGAGCGATTTTGTATCGTCGCAAAAACGTGCAAAATCGCTCATCGTTGACATGGGGGTCCATTCTCAAATATTGTTATTGCAGCAGTAACAAAGTTGTTCCTCGTTCCAGCGGCAGCACACATCGGTACGTGTGACACCGCAGGAACGACGAAGCTCTCCTTACCTGCCTCCCGGCCGCTATACGGAAGGAAGGAGGTGGGTGGGATGTTACGTCCCGCTCATCTCCGCCCCTCCGCTTCTATTGGGCGGCGGTTCAGTGACGCAGCTGTGACTTTGCTGTGACGCTGACGAACCGCCCCCTTAGAAAGGAGGCGGTTCGCCGGTCACAGCGACGTCGCCAGGCAGGTAAGTACGTGTGACGGGTCTGGGCGATGTTGTGCGGCACGGGCAGCGATTTGCCCATGTCGCACAACAGATGGGGGCGGGTACCCACGCAAGCGATATCGGTACCGATATTGCAGCGTGTAAAGCGGCCTTTAGACAGGCTAGCAAGGGTTAATCTCTGCTGGGCTGCTTGATAGTCTCTTTGATCGCATGCTGTGGGGGAGCCAGTTAAGTTCTCTCCACTCCTATATATGCTGGCTGGACTATTCCATTAATGCCAGCTATAGCTTACCTATACTGGTCTGGTGAGATGTTGTAATCCAGACATACTGGTTCTTTTTTGTGATGCACACATACTGGTGTTTATAGCACTTCATTGCTGTGAGCGGTTGTGGTGTTAACCCTTGTTGTCCTTTTGTTTCTGCCTTACTTCTCTTGTTTTTCTCCTTTGTATTTTACTGTTTGTTTCTGTGAGTTTGCAGTGTGTCTGAGTTTTGGTTTTCTCCATCTGTCTTAATCTGTGTTACCATATCACACTCCTGCTCTTTCCTTCTCTGGTAAGGGGGGTAACAGATTAGATCTGGTCAGTAGAATAGCCAGGCACAGAACACAGGCATCTCCACCATTAGGGATAACCCTGAGGTTTGGGATAGTCTAGGGTTCCTTAGCGTGAGGGACAGCATAGGAGCCCGCTGTCTCTCGCTATTCACCATTCACATCATCAGGAGTCTCCTATCCTTTCAGCTGACAGAAAATATATTTGGGATTATTCCCTTTTTGTTTAGACTTGGAGGAAGGAATAATCCATAGAATCTACCATTGCCTGTTAGCACATAATCTACATCACATTTATAAAAAGTCTGCTGAAGACGTCTGTGGTTTGTGACTCAATCCCTCGGGGCCAGACTTGATTTTACAGTGAACTCTTAGAAATCAGAATTTGTAATCAAAAGAAAGAAGAAGAAAAAACAGTTACTTAGATACTGAACTGTATAAACTCTTATGCTGGTAAGACATTAAATAAATCTTTTATTTCAGTTTTGCTTCTTAATGATAAAATTAACTGTTCTGAAAAGTTTCTGACTTGTACTTGTAGTCTTGTGTTTATTTTAATGGATGGACATAAGGGAAAGTCAAAAGTTGAATACAAATTTTTGAATGATAGTGTAACATCTGCCCAGGACCATAGACTAAAGGCCCCGTCACACGCTACTATATATCTAACGATATGTCGTCGGGGTCACGGAATTCGTGACACACATCCGCCATCGTTAGAGATGTACCGTGTGACACCTAACGAGCAGAAATACTCACCTTATCGTTGCTCGTAGACACGTCGTTCATTTTCATAATGTCGTTCCTCCTTCTGTGCGCCGGTTGTTCGTCGTTCCTGAGGCAGCACACATCGCTCCGTGTGACACCCCGGGAACGACGAACACAGCTTACCTGCGTCCCGCCGTCAACGAGGAAGGAAGGAGGTGGGCGGGATGTTACGTCCCGCTCATCTCCGCCCCTCCACTTCTATTGGGCGGCCGCTGTGTGGCGTTGCTGTGACGCCGAACGAACCGCCCCCTTCAGGAAGAGGATGTTCGCCACCCACAACGACATCATGAGGGAGGTAAGTACGTGTGACGGGGGTTAATGACATTGTGCGCCACGGGCAACGAATTGCCCGTGACGCACAAACAACGGGGGCGGGTGCGATTGCTCATGCGATCGGACGATATATCGAAGCGTGTGACGGGGCCTTTAGCATGGCTATCACAGACAGACTAGAGGCTAGCCGCCCACTTAGCAGGATCGCAAGAACCCCGAAACCCTTTAACCCCTGTATTTAAACCCTGTACAGGGACCTGGAATTACACAAGGTCCAGGAGATCCCTGTCTATGGAAGGCTGCAATCCAGGAAAGAGTAGTCTTCAGGCAGGGTCCAAAACAGGAGGCACAAAAAGGGTCACAATTGGCAGGCAAGAGCGTGGTCAGGAAATTAGGCTAAGGTCAAACAATGGCAACAAAGTACAAAACACAGCAGGCAGGAGAGTAGTCTGATCAGGCAGAAGTCAAAACACAGGGATCAGAAGTTAGGAGCAAGGTGCGAACCAGAGACAAGCAGTATCCTACAAAACTATATCTGGCGGCAACCAGCAGACAGGAGGGGGAATAAGAAGGGTGTGGTGCCTTCCCATTGCTGTAGCTGAAAGGTGGTAACTTCAGCTGGAAGACACATGCCACCACAGTCAGCCAGTGGTACTGCAGGTCCCATTGAAATCCGGTTGGTGGATGGGTGGAGCCTGCGCCCACCAGAGCCACTGGAACTGACTCCTCCTCTATCACCAGCACTGCCCATGGCAGAAATACGGCGGCACCTGGTGATCGAAGCAGAGGTCGCAGGAGCAGACTCTTGTGGAGATGTGACAGATAGTAATGCACTGTTTACATTGACAAAAAAGGTAACGCAATTCTACAGTGTCTTGCTTTATTAATAGCTTGTTAGCTCTCGATATTTTATCTAAAATAATCATTAGATCAATGAGTGGCCCCCTGTCAAGGTCTTCTCTTTTTGAGATTAGTGACAGGCTTAGGTTGGGTTCTCGTTTACCATCTGAGGCCATACACCTTAAACATGTGTTTTTCTTTTTGCAGTTACAGGGTTAATGTCAGTTCTCCTTGCTAGCAACATGCTGATTAACTCTGAAGAGGTGTTTTCCTTGATTTCCACTTCCGGTCTGTGTAAAAACTTTCTGTTCCCAGCAGAGGGTGCCAGCTATTCAGTTTAGTTTGGAGCTAGGCCTGGAGCTGTGAGGATGTGTTTTTTTGCTGCTTCTGCTGTCACCTGCTGTGGTGTGTGAAAGTACACAGCTTTGTTACTATCTCCTTTCCTTGTTACCCCTTGTAGATTACTGGTGTAGGTTTAAGGTGTGTGTGAGGTTTGTTGTTAACTCTGTCTGTCTGTGTTTGTTGGTGGGGTATTTTAATTCTGTCTTTGCCCTTCCTAATGGGTGGTGGGTTGTGGTGGGGGGTCTTAACATCAGGGTCAATTACAGGCGATAGGGAGATGAAGAGGGCTCAAACCTCGCTACCTTCAAGAGTACCTCCACGTTGAGGGAAAGCCTAAGGTTCACTTAGTCTGAAGGCCAGCGCAGGGGCTCCCTCCCAGTCACCCACTTTCTGTCACTCCCTTGACACCAGGGATACTTTTCTAACAGTCTTTACACAGCTTTTCTTTTACAGATGTGTTATTCCTCAACCTTGATTGAAACATGACATATTCCTGAGAAGTAGAGTTTCCTTTTGCCAGATGTCTTGATAGAAAACATACGTTGAGTATTCATTGACCATCGGTGCCCGTGTAAAAAAAGGTATACTAAATGGAGCAGCACTTTAAGGAATTGGGATCGTAACAAACGGAATAACTGCACACAACTCAAGAAATGGCCAAGGTGTCGAATTTTGTGCAATGACCTCTTGTTGACCCTTTTTCCTTCATCCTTTGCTCCAACTCATCACAAACCATTTCAGTTAGTAGTAGGTTAAGGAATATTGAGACTTGGTCATCTGACACAAGTAACCTCTACGTAGCTTAGATATGGAATGAGTTGTTAATAAATGCTGTTATATCTATGCTTTCAATTTTGTATAAAATACCAACAGTGTCACAAGTAAAGCACTCTCGATATGATCACACTTTTCCTCAATAATTCATCGTGGGAACCACATATCCAGACATGGAAGCCTAAACCAAATTTGGAAAAGCTGGACAGATTTTCACTGGTTTCATATCCTCTAGAGTTGATCGAATCTCCCAAAATTCGATAGACTTGCTCAATTCAAGGGAAAGATTTAGTTTGCATCCAATAAATTCAATGGAAAGTAAATCTTCCAAGAATGAGTAAAAAAAGTTTCTCCTTGGCCCTCTTCAAACCGGTCCCAGTTCTCTGATCAGCTCTTCTATCTCCTATTCATCATTAATGTCCAATTGTTGGCCATCAAAATGTTATATTCTCTTGTGAAGTCACAGTGGCTTAAAAAGGTATTCATACCCCCATGAACTTTTCCGCATTTTTTCATTCTACATCCACAAGCTTAAATGTATTCTTTCCTTGCAATTACTGCGCCAGTCTTTTGGGGGATGTCTGTCCAGCTTTGCACATGTAAAGGAGACATCTCTGCCCCTTCTTCTTTGTAGACCAGCTGTCGCTGAGTGAGATTGGATGGAGACATCTGTGAAGACCAATTTACATGTCTTGTCACTGATTCTCACTGGGATTTCTGTCTGGACTGTGACTGGGCCATTCAAGACAAAACAGTCACTTATCTCGGGAAGACCAGCCAGAGAAAACACTGCCGGCAGCCAACAAAGACGCTCAAAACAGTGAAATCCTAGGTGCATTGCCCCCTGGGAAGTATGCAAATCAAAAAAAGTCCGTGGAGCCTCTGTTAGGGGACTCGACACAGAAATAGCCAGATATCCCTCCAGGAAGGACCTAGCCAAGGAGTGGCTCTCTTTTGGAGACCACCATAACCAACCTTCTTGGAGGGATATCTGGCTATTTCTGTGTCGATACTCCTAACAGAGAGGGGAAGATAAATTGGAGCGCGCCACTGATCTCAATAATAATCATCGAAGTGGGTGCTCCCTGATGCGGTGTAATAATGAACAAGGGGGGAAGAAGAGGAAAGACACCACATACAAGACCTGAGACTCCTAACAGAGGCTCCACGGACCTTTTATGATTTGCATACTGGGCCATTCACACACAGGATTATGCTTTGATCTAAACCATCCATTGTAGCTCTTGCAGTATTTTTAGGGTTGTTGTCCTGCTTGAAGGTGAACCTACACTGCAGTCTCATGTCATTTGTAGCCTCTAACAGGTTTTCTTCCAGGATTATTCAACAGGGTGGACCATAAGTATGGATACACCCTGAAAAAAAGAGTAAAGTTGAATTCAAAATTTCGGCTTTTCAGATGGCCACCATGGGCGTCAACCAAACTCAAATGTTTGGCCCCTCTCATGTACTAACATGCCACAAACGGTAAGGTGACATCAGCAATCACTCACTTCCATTTTATCCATACTTATGGCCCACTCTGGGTGTGTCCATACTTATGGCTGCCACTCTGTATATTTAGCTCCATCCATATTTCCAGCAAATTGGCCAGCTTACCTGTACTTACTAAAAAAAAATCCTCCCCACAGCAGGATGCTGCCACCACCATGTGTGACTGTGGGGAGGATATTTCACGGAGATATGCAGTGTTAATTTTCGGCCACACATAGCATTTTGCATTTAGCCCCAAATGTTCTACTTTGGTGTCATCTGACCAGAGAACCTTCTACCACATGCTCACTGTGTTCTCTTCATGACTTTTTGCAAACTGCAAACAGGACTTCAAAAATGTTTTTTTTGCTTGCTACTTTTACATAAAGTACAGATTTGTGGTGTATTCGACTATTCTTTGTCCCGTGGACAGATTCTCCCTTCTGAGCTGTGATCTCTGCAGCTCCTCCAGTAACCATGGGCCTCTTGGATGCTTCTTTAATTAATGCTCTCCTTCTTGGGATATCAGTTTTTGTGGACAGCTGTGTCTTGGTAGGTTTTCAATTGTGCTATACGCCTTCAATTTTTTTTATGATGAATTGAGCAGTGCTCCATGAAATATTCATAGTTTGTGCTATTTTTTCACATGCTAACCCTTCTTTACTCTTCTCCACAACTGTATTCCCGACCTGTTGGTTTGGACAGATTCTCCCACTTGACCTGTGGATCTCTGCATCTCCGCCAGTGACCATGGGCCCTCTTGTTTGCTTCTTTAATTAGTGCTCTCCTTCTTGAGATGTCAGCTTCAGTGGACGGCCACATCCTAGTAGGTTTACAGTTGTTCCATACTTCTTCCATTTGTTTATGATGGATTGAATAGTGCTCTATGAAATGTTCAGAGTTTGTAGTATTTTTTCACTTCCTAACCCTTTTTTACTCTTCTCCACAACTGTATCCCTGACCTGTATGGTGAGTTCCTTGATTTGGGCAGATTCTTTCACTTCACCTCCTCTGGACCTCTACAGCTCCTCCAGTGACCATGAGCCTCTTGGATGCTTCTCTAATTAGTGCTCTCCTTCTTGGGATGTCAGTTTCAGTAGACGGTCCTAACCCTTCTTTACTCTTCTCCACAACTTTATCCCTGACCTGTCTGGTGTGTTCCTTGGTTTTCATGATACTGTTTGATCCCTAATGTTCTCACACAAACCTCTGAAGCCTTCACTAAACAGCTGTAGTTATACAGAGAAGGAATTGCACACAGGTGGGCTCAATTTACTAATTAGGTGACTTCTAGAAAGAACAGTTCACTCAGGATTTTATTTAGGTGTATCAGACTACATGGACCTGCATACAAATGTACATCCCAATTTTCAGATTTATATTTTTAAAATATTTAAAAAATATGCATCATTTCCTTTACACATTACAAATATTTGTCTGAGGGAATACAATCCATTTTTTTCTTATAGAAACTATCTTGTCTTATAACTGAATGATATCAAAGGGCTCAACTAACACTGATGGGTGGGGAAGTTTGACATATCTACACACACCCCTGTGGCTCTTATTGGCACATAGTTCAAAGGAGTTATTTCTTTGTTTGAGATACTATATAAACTGGTTACATGATGTAATAAAGCAGAAACTTTCAGCACACCACAAAGCGTGTTTGCTATAATGATTTCCTGAGCGCTTGTAAAAGAAATCTTACTAAGGTCTCCGTTACACTCACGTGCCTCCGGTACGTGTGTGCCTTTTTTTTCACGTACCGGAGACACGGGCCCACGTGTTCCTATGTTTTGTTATTGTTTTGGATACACGTAAGTATTTAGGAACGGAACGTGTGCCCATTCCGTACTTACGTGTGTCCGTTTTTTAAAACCGCTGACATGTCCATGTTGCTCCGGCAGCACAGGTGACACACGGCCCGCGCCCATACCACACGGATGTAGTGTGGATGCGGGCCCGTGTGACACGTGCCGGAGAAAGAGACGTGTCAGGGTAAAAATAATAAAAATACATACTCACCTCCACGATACCTGCAGTCTCTGCCGCGGCTGTCCCCTGCATCCGTCCCCCAGTGATTTTGAACAACGCTTCTCCTTCACTGGGGGCTGGACGCAGCGTCAGTGGGGCGTGGCTTTGGCCGGACGCTGTCATTCAGCACCACAGACAGCGCCGGATGATGCAGGTAGGCGGGACTTTCGGTTCTCCGTGTGTTATAACGTATAACACACGGAGAACACGTGCATGCCACAAAAACGGCACACGGGGACAAAACCACCCCTTTAACACGTACGTGACAAAAACGTAATGTTTTCTCATGTAAGTGTGGCAGAGGCCTAATATGGAGTTCCAATGGCATAGAAGGAGTGCATTTTGCTCAAACTAGCTACTTAGTGTTGGTTGATAACATAAAATCACAATAAAATACATTTAAAGGGAACCAATCACCAGGATTTTCCTATATAACCTAAAGCCAGTGCTATACTGGCACTATCAGGCTGATTCTATACATACAGTGCTATACTGGCGCTATCAGGCTGATTCTATACATACAGTGCTATACTGGCACTATCAGGCAGATTCTATACATACAGTGCTATACTGGCGCTATCAGGCTGATTCTTTACATACAGTTCTATACTGGCACTATCAGGCTGATTCTATACATACAGTGCTATACTGGCGCTATCAGGCTGATTCTATACATACAGCGCTATACTGGCACTATCAGGCTGATTCTATACAGACCTGTAGTGGTCAGTTTGGATGTTTAGGTTTTGAAATCCAAGAAAGTAAAGTTTATAAAATCATCAGATTCTTGAGTGACAGCAGCTGAGGATCAGATAATATCTGGGGGGATCATAGTTATCCTCTCCCCCTGTTAGAATTGGCAGAAGCATTATACAATTGATCTAGCAGGACCTGTGGTGAGGTCATACCCATGTGACCACAAGGGGCAGGGCCTCAGCCAACAGAAAAATGTTGCTTCCTGGTATTAGCTTTGCTGGCTGAGGCCCCGCCCCTTCTGATCACATGGTTATGACCTCACCACAGGTCCTGCTAGGTCGATTGAGTAATACTTATGCTAATTCTAACAGAGGGAGGGGATATCTATGCATACCCCCCCAGATAATATCTCATCGGCAGCTGCTGTCACTCAAGAAGCTGCTGATTTTATAAACTTTACTTTCTTGGATTTCAAAACCTAAACATCCGAGCTGACCACTACAGGTATGTATAGAATCAGCCTGATAGTGCACGTATAGCACTGTATGTATAGAATCAGCCTGATAGTGCCAGTATAGCACTGTATGTATAGACTCAGCCTGATAGTGCCAGTATAGCACTGTATGTATAGACTCAGCCTGATAGTGCCAGTATAGCACTGTATGTATAGAATCAGCCTGATAGTGCCACTATAGCACTGTATGTATAGACTCAGCCTGATAGTGCCACTATAGCACTGTATGTATAGACTCAGCCTGATAGTTCCAGTATAGCACTGTATGTATAGACTCAGCCTGATAGTGCCAGTATAGCACTGTATGTATAGAATCAGCCTGATAGTGCCAGTATAGCACTGTATGTATAGAATCAGCCTGATAGTGCCACTATAGCACTGTATGTATAGACTCAGCCTGATAGTGCCAGTATAGCACTGTATGTATAGACTCAGCCTGATAGTGCCAGTATAGCACTGTATGTATAGAATCAGCCTGATAGTGCCAGTATAGCACTGGCTTTAGGTTATTTATGAAAATCCTGGTAATTGGTTCCTTTTAAGTTTGTGAATGTAAATGTTCATAGTATCATAGTTTTTAAGGTCGAAGGGAGACTCTAAGTCCATCTAGTTCAACCCGTAGCCTAACATGTTGATCCAGAGGAAGACAAAAAAACCTCAATGTGGCAAACAAGTTCCAATGGGGAAAAAAGTTCACAGGGTATGAATACTTTTTCACAGCTCTGTATAACTGTTTTAATATCTCTTGATATTTGTCATTGAGATAGAGCCATGCAACAGAGAATAATCAATAGAGAAAACATTAAAAAGTGAATATTTAGTTAGACCCAAGATAACTTGGAGAAATACTCTCCGTTATCTATATTTTAAGTGTCCTTATCATTAATATCTTTTGTGAAGCTCTGTGTAACAGTCACAGCCAAATTCTGTTAGAAAACCATTAGGCGTACGCCTTTAAGTTCTCCGGTGAACTTGACTGCAAATGTGTTCTTGCAGAAAAGGTTTGTAATTATGATAAATGAGAAAGTACATCATTTCAGGAGACTTTATTTGGTTCTTTTCTTAACTCTCATGCATCAATGCAACGTCTTGATTAGATCAGATTTGATTCTATCCATCGGCTCAGAACAGTCCTCCGCTTGTGTCAATAATCTTAAGAGACTGCACTCTCCCAAATCATTAAGCATCTTCTGAGGAATCACAATTTAGCCAAGCAGTGTGAACCAGCTTGTTTAACCTAACCCTCCCTTCCCGGCATTGCCTCCCTCCGAAGAACATTATTAATGTCAGTGTGTGTGAGTAGGATACAAGCAGAATGTGAGACAGACAGGGAGAAGTGGATAGAAAGAGATAGCTCAGAAGGAACATGTTTAGATACAAATTCCCTTAACTAACCACATAACATCATTTTGTTTTATAAACTGGCCAAATCGACCTCTTTTATTAACAAACATGATATTGATAAATAACTATTTACACGCAAGAGACGTACTTGGAGACCCAAAACGTCTGACGGACAACCAAATAATATTTATCAATCATCCGGTGCTTTTGTCCACAAGGTCGAGGGCACCTCTTTTACCAGAAAACGTTACAAAACCAACAACTCTCAGGGACCGACCCCTTAGAGCCCCAAAGTATGCCAGGCAATTACATGTCCAAATAGCTAGGGGAGGGTGGCCACCATGCACCCGATGTACTACCCCCCACCACAACTTTCCAACCAACTCTAAGAACCTCCCTCACCACCACTTTCCGAAATGACCCCAGCAAAACAATTCTGGAAACCTTTATCCCTGCTATTCCTCCAAGAGATTAACCCTAGAGCGGGAGGGCGGGGGCCTTCATTACTGGTACCACGCACCGTTATGATAGGCCCCCCTTCCTTCCCTGAACCTATACCTATTGCCAACCCCTTCTAACCAACCCATGAACATTTGACTGCAACCAATCACAGACGATAGGTGGGTGGGGAAAGCACGGAAAGCTGTACTTCACAGTACAGGAAGTGAATGCGTGACCCGGAAGCAGTTTGCCGCCATGACACCAAGTCTGGTAAGTATGAAACTCTCACTTAATTCTTATTTTCTTTATTTTTCAATTAATTTCCACACGTGTTCCCGGAATCCCAGATCTGGGTCCGGCACCCAGAAATCTTTGAACCGCGTGGATCTGGACCTTTGCAAATCATAACCCACAACTTTAATTATTGACCCCACAAAAGCCCGCTCTGCACTCAGCAGCTATATTAACCCCCTGTTGGCCTGCAAAGGAGAGTCATGGGTCATTACGAGCATGGCTCTACTTTGGCTCCGTTCTACGTTAATATTGATCCAATTCACAGAAAAGGGACATAAATCCAAAACGACATAAAATGTATGCATTTGCACATTTGACCAACCAGTGGTTTTTTCATTGTATGGCATAAAGAGACTTGTTTTATATATTTTGGATGAGTTGCTGGATTATCTTTTTTTTTTGCAAAATAAATAATGTAGGCAGAATAATAATAATAATAAAAATAATGTTGGCAGAAGTGATTTTTCCCAATTTATATAAGTATATAAATATAAAACAATTAATTAGCTGCTTCTTAATAGCATTAGCAAACAGAGAAATACATGCTCAAGTCCTGTAAAAGGACTTAAAAAGTTAAAAAAAAGTCCATATATAAATAAAACAATTGTAAAAAATTAAATATATTGCGTATCAACGTGAACATAAATGATCAGTCTATCAAAGTAAAACATGACGCATCTATAAGGGATAAGCAGGTTATCCTGCAGAAACACCTCCCCGTACTATATCTCCCTAAATAAAGACGAGAACCACGACTTTATTGCAGGAATGGCCACAGTTTTATTTTTTACCGTATATATGTATACCAAAACTCGTGGCCCAACATGCCACTCAATTGTTCAACTTAACCTTATACATATATACCCGTATAACCAGAAATACCGATAGATCCGTCCGAGAGGCAAACCATCATTCCTAACCCCCCGGGCGTAACCTCCAAACCGGCCCAGAGGACCACCTCGGCCGTGATCACCCGGCCCAAGGTGAGGGGTAACAACGTTCCATCGTTAATTACCCCTACCCAGAACCTGCGGGACCTCCGCCCACAAGTTCCCATCCACTCCGAAGCCACTCCCCTTTCCCCTTGAGCGACTTCGTACCAAACAACCGACTGTCGGTACTCCCAACCTCTCAGACGGACCTATCACCCCGCTGTGACAACAATAGATTAGCAACTCAACCTTGTATTCACCTTTATTCCTTTTTTTTTTTTTTTTTTTTTTTATAAATTTTTTTTTTTTTTTTTTTTTTTTGAAAAAACCATCACCTTTTCACTTTTTTTTTTTTTTTTTTTTTAATCTTTTTTTTTTTTTTTTTTTTTATAAACATATACATAAAAATTATATATCAGGGCGGGCGGGTGGGACACAAAGATCAAGCGACGAAAGGGGAGGTGATCAGTACACCCCCCTCTCTTATACCTCTCACAACACCCCACCCCATCCTTGCTCCCCCCCAATCCCCTTACAGCTCCCTTCTACCAATCCTGTACTCCCACATATCCCCCATCCCATGCAAACCCATTAACCCTTTCCTAACCTTGCACCCTCCCGATCGTCATGGGGTCCATTCACCCCTATGGGGCTCACTGCCCTTCTTGACGCATCTATAAGGGATAAGCAGGTTATCCTGCAGAAACACCCCCCGTACTATATCTCCCTAAATAAAGACGAGAACCACGACTTTATTGCAGGAATGGCCACAGTTTTATTTTTTACCGTATATATGTATACCAAAACTCGTGGCCCAACATGCCACTCAATTGTTCAACTTAACCTTATACATATATACCCGTATAACCAGAAATACCGATAGATCCGTCCGAGAGGCAAACCATCATTCCTAACCCCCCGGGCGTAACCTCCAAACCGGCCCAGAGGACCACCTCGGCCGTGATCACCCGGCCCAAGGTGAGGGGTAACAACGTTCCATCGTTAATTACCCCTACCCAGAACCTGCGGGACCTCCGCCCACAAGTTCCCATCCACTCCGAAGCCACTCCCCTTGAGCGACTTCGTACCAAACAACCGACTGTCGGTACTCCCAACCTCTCAGACGGACCTATCACCCCGCCACAGGCCGGCCAAGTGACACCCTTACTTGGCCCGAGCCCCCCACACCCCCAGTGCCTGCTCTAGGCCATCCCTCAAACCCAACATCCATAAATCCAGACCCACATCAGTCAGATGAACCCCATCTCTCCTCAGATACTGCTCCGTGGACTCCTCCAATTCTCTATGCCGCACCACCAACCCCCCATTTCTCGCCACAAACCTGCCAATAGCCCGGTTCAGCTTGCTCCGGGCCCTATTAATACGGTCTACCGACCTCCCAAAACGCCACTGCGTCCGAGCTATAATGTCTGACCAAACGATAACTATGCCCGGGAACGCCCTCCACAAATGCAACAGGTCCAGCTTAATATCCCTTTTCAATTCCCTCGCCGACCTCACTCCCAAATCGTTCCCCCCCACATGCAAAATTAACAGGGACACGATCCATGCGGCTATAATAAGCCACCTCAGGGCGCACCCTACCCCAGGTCATGCCCTGAATTCCGAGCCACTTTACTCGAGCTTCCGACACCGACACTCCAAGCTGCCGACCGTCACGTCGCACATCCACCCGTAACGCTCCCCAATACACATAGGAGTGCCCGAGGATCCACACAAGACATGGACCTAAAATACAAAGACCACGAATAAAAACAGCAACAGAACAAGAAATTGCCCCACAAAACCGGCATCAAACACCAACCTTGAATCCCCCACCCCTGACCATCACCTGACCAAGTGAGGCCTAATGTACAAACGGAACCTGGAAGACTCCCACCTCCCAATCCGCCGGATACAGTCCTCACTCAAACCCCACCTGGCGGCCTCCGTTGCCGCCCCAATCCGGAAAGAGTGAGACCCGTACTCACTTGGCTCCTCCCCCACCCTTGCTAGAGCCATCTTCAGCACCGCATTGAATTGATACCGCGACAAAGCCAATCCGTCCGCATGTCTAAGAAAAACACCAGGGTAACCGCCGCGCACTTTTAAAAACTCTGACACATGTAACACTGGGCACAACTGGTGCCCCGATAAAGCGAACAACACTACTAAGCGCCCCCGGCCCCTCTGATCCGTCTTAGAAAAGCGAAGCCGACATTCCACTCTATCCTCCCCCAGCATTACATCACCCAACAGCAAACCACCCATCGCTTGCTTAGTCGGGCTGACCAATTCGCCAATACGAAAGGCCCCAAAAAACGCCAGTACAAAAGCTACCGAAAACAACACCCGCTCATAAGGAGATGAACATAACTCCCCTAAACACCCCACTAAACGCACCAACAATGGCAATGACACCGGCCGCCTAGAGTCACGCGACTGAGCCCCTTTCCGAAAACCCTTCATTGCCTGTCGCACCAGAAAATCCTTAGTTGCGTCCCGAACCCCTTGCATCTGGAACAAAAAGGCCAACGCCGCCAACTTGCAACCAATCACCGAAACCGACCTGCCTTCCGAAAAATCCCCACTTATTAACATCAGTACCCCCAATACTCGACCCTTGTAACCCGACTCCATGAACTCCCTACTTTCCAACTCTGCCCATTCCTTCCACACCGCCTGATATCGGCACCAAGTAGCCTCAGACACCGATCTCCGAATTCCCTCAAATGCTATACCGATGCCAGGTCCCACAGCCAGTTCGGGCAAAGTTCTCCCTCCGCGTCCGCTTCCGGCACCAGCTTCCTGAACCTGCAAAACTGAAACCGTGATAGCGCATCAGCCACCTCGTTGTGAATCCCAGGCACATGCCGAGCCACCACGCAAATGTTTAACTCCAAGCAACGCAACACGAGATGCCTTAAATACCCCACAACCGGCGGGGATTTTGCCGACAGTGCGTTGATGGAATGCACCACCGCCATGTTGTCACAATGCATGCAAACCCTTCTTCCAGCAAAAACAGGGCCCCACAACTCCACCGCCACAATAATGGGAAACAATTCCAACAGCGCCAAATTCCTCACCAAACCTGCTTCCACCCAACGCTGCGGCCACTTTCCCACGCACCAGCGCGTTTGAAAAATTGCTCCAAAACCCGTCGCCCCAGCAGCATCAGTGTACAATTCCAGCTGGCTATTGGACACTGCCTCGCTCATCCAAAGGGTCCGACCGTTGTACCGGTCCAAGAACTCCTCCCACACCAACAAATCCCCTTTCATCATTTTTGTCACTCGGACAAAGTGATTTGGAGCTTTTACCCCCGCGGTTGCGCCCGCCAGTCTCCTATTAAATATCCGCCCCATCGGCATAATGCGACAAGCGAAATTCAATTTTCCGAGCACTGACTGCAACTCGCGCAACCGCACCTTCTTGGCCTGAGACAAAAACCGCACCGACGCCTTCAAATCCAACAGCTTCCCCTCCGGCAACCGGCATTCCATTGCCAGTGTATCAATTTCGATACCTAAGAAACATAAAACCGTCACCGGCCCTTCTGTTTTGTCTTTTGCCAACGGAATACCCAGGCTACGCGCGATCCGCTCTAACGTGAACAACAACAAGGAGCAAACCGAAGAGCCCGCCTGACCCACGCAAAAGAAGTCATCCAAATAGTGAATCACCGAATGGACTCCTGCCACCTCCTTGACTACCCATTCCACAAACGTACTGAATGCCTCAAAATAAGCACACGAAATGGAACAGCCCATCGGCAAGCAACGATCCACATAGTATTCACCATCCCACATACACCCCAAGAGATGAAAGCTCTCTGGATGCACCGGGAGTAAACGAAAAGCTGCTTCCACATCCGCCTTTGCCATCAGGGCCCCCCGCCCCGCTACCCTTACCAGCTCCAAGGCCCTATCGAACGATACATAACATACCGCCGACAATTCCGGTGATATCCCATCATTCACCGACAATCCCGCCGGATAAGATAAATGATGAATGAGCCGAAATTTGTTCGGCTCCTTCTTAGGAACCACCCCAAGGGGGGAAATCCGTAAATTGGAGAATGGCGGGTCCTGGAATGGGCCCGCCATCCTTCCCAACTCCACCTCCTTCTGCAGCTTTTCCTTCACCACCGCCGGATGTTCTTTTGCGGACCTCAGGTTTCCCGGGCGAAACACCGGCGCCTCAGATTCAAACGGAATCCGAAAGCCCTCCGTAAAACCACGTTCCAACAACTCCGCCGCCCGAACATCCGGGTATCTACTTAAATAGGGAAGCATCGCCTCGACCCTCACTGGCGTCCTCCCTTTTTCCAGACCCATCCCCCGCCTTTCCTTTCCCTTTCTTGAAGCACCTGGCCAGAGGGTGGGACCCTCCACATCCGGAACACTCGTGTTTGAACCGACAAGAGGCCCCGAACTTACACTGTCCCTCGTTATACTGCCAACAAGCTCCCTTTTTCTGTCCAGCCGAGGACCCGCCGCTCGCACCCGGGCTCCCGGCACCCCCTCGAAAGGGGTGAACCGGCGCCGTCATTAACCGCATCCACAAAGAAATATCCTTGTGGCCCCACTGGACTCCCGGCCGCAGAGCCTTCCGTTGCCGGAACTGCTCATCATATCTCAACCACCCTAAACCGCCGTATACTCTATACGCTTCCCCTATCGCATCCATATATCCAAATAGGGCGGAACAATGCTCCGGCTCCTTTTCCCCGATCACACTGGCTAAGATCGCAAAGGCCTGTAGCCAGTTAGTAAACGTCCTCGGGATCAACCTATACCTCCGTTTTTCCTCATCCTCCTTCTCCTTTTTTGTATCACTGGGCTTTACCTTATCCAAATTAAACTTTTCCAAGGGAAGCAGGGAAAAAATTTCCACATACTCCCCTTTCCAAATCTTTTCCCTCACCTCCTTTTTCAAATGAACCCCTAACTGACCTTCAAAACACACATAAATTTCACTCCTCGCCCTATCATCCAAGCGCACAACCTCATCCTCCTTTTCTTTTTCCTTTTCCGCCTCCTTACTTGCGCCCCCGGAAGCCGCCCCACCTGCCTCCTGTCCCGTACCTGCCGCCGAGGTCTGGTCCCCCGCCGCAACCTCGCGCACCGGCGCCTCTGTCCGCACCACCTCCGTGGGGCCCACCCACGCCCCCACCGGAGCCCCAGGCCCAGTCCGACTAACCCGTTCCGCAGACAACCCCTGCAACACCCCCATAAGCTGCCCCCAAAACTCCGGACCCGGTAAACCAGACTGCCCGACCGCACTCGCCCCCAGCGCAACGCGTCCCGCGCCGAAACCCCCGCCCCCGCTCGCGCTACCCACAGCATGAAACATGTCTGTTGTCTGCTCACCAGGCTGCCGTTGCGCCGACCCCGGAACAGCCGTGCCACGATCTTCCTGCTGCCGCTCCGTCCGACCCGCCGCTGCTCCTTCTTCCTCGCTGGAGTCAGATGCGCTGCCGAAATCCTCAGGGGGGACCAGCGAGGGGACAGCCCGCACCTGGCGGCCGTCGACCCCCACGGTCACCGCACCCTGCTCGTCCGGGCGACTCCTGCTTGACCTCTTCCGTTTCTCCCGCCGTGGCGCCCTGCTGCCGTCTTTCCTCGCTGTAGTCGTGCCATCCTGCTGCGCCGCCACTTCTCCTGCCGTTCTCAGAGGGCTCTCTCCCTGCCGACTGCAGGAAGGCCGTGCCGAGCTTGCTCCTCGCCGGGACCCTCCCCCAGCACGCTCCTCGCCGGGGGGGACCGTGACTACCGATCTCCTCTGTGCCTGCGGGCCCCCGTACCCCTCCTCCGATCTCCTGACCTCGCCGCGCGCATCCGCTCCCGTCCTCCGTCCTGTAGCTCTCCCCTGCGGCCTGCAGGGAGTCTCCTCCGGCAATCCGGCACGCCGAGCGCCACCCCCAGCCGGCACATCACTGGGGGCTGCCGTCATCCATGCTCCGGTCCGATGCTGCGCAGGCCGCGGACCGGAAGTGGGCCTCGCCGAGGCTCCGCCCACCCCCGACCCACGGGATCTCCGACGCGGATTCCTCCCGGTGGCCGGCTGCTCCCCTAGGTGAGTGGAAGGGCTCCGCCGCTGCTCCGGAGGGTCCCCGCAGGGGCTCCTTGAACGTATTCTCCCCCTCCAGCTGGGGGAGTAGCGCTCCGGCGGTCGCGCCCGCCGAGCACGTAGCATCGGCCCGGGCGCTGGAACAGCAGGCGGCGCCGCTCCAGCCCCACAGACCGCTGCCAGCTGCTGCCTCAGGGCATCCACTCCTAATACCTCGGAGGCCCCCCGCACCATCTCCAGCAGTTCAGCAAGGGCAGCCATGGCAGGAGGCAGCAGTACGTCCTGGGACACAAAGATCAAGCGACGAAAGGGGAGGTGATCAGTACACCCCCCTCTCTTATACCTCTCACAACACCCCACCCCATCCTTGCTCCCCCCCAATCCCCTTACAGCTCCCTTCTACCAATCCTGTACTCCCACATATCCCCCATCCCATGCAAACCCATTAACCCTTTCCTAACCTTGCACCCTCCCGATCGTCATGGGGTCCATTCACCCCTATGGGGCTCACTGCCCTTCTTTAATACAATAAATGTCATACCTCCCTTAAAAAAAGTATAATTGGACACCAAAATGGTATCAATAAAAATGTCAGCTCACCGTGCAAAAAACAAGCCCTCGCACAGCTCAATCTACTGAAAAATTAAACTATTACCGGTTGTAGAAAATTACATCACAGACCAAAAAAATTACAATTTGTTTTCATCAGTTAATTAAAATAAAAATCTGTACTGACCTGGAGAATCATGTTACCTCATCATGAATGCTGTATCACAAAACCCAAAATCAGTGGTGGAATTGATTTTTTTTTTCAGCATCTCATTCCACTTGGAATTTCTTCCACCATTGCTAATTAAATTGTAGGGTCATTTGGATTCTTCAAAACTACAACTAATTTTTTGCAAAAATAAGATCTCATGCAGTTACAGTACATCAGTAGGTTAAAAAAAGCTGTGGCTCTTGAAAGAACGTGGTAAAAAAACAAAAGAACAAAAATGAAAAATCTCCTGGGAGTAAAAAGGTTAAAGGGGTGGTACACTACAAACCATAGTGGCCACATTGGTGTGAAGCTGAAACAGAAGGCTTTTTTTAAATACCTTCTTTTGTCAACTGTGGCTGTGAGGGGCGCTATCTCTGTCCACTCATCCCCATCACGTGACCACCGGCTGCAGTGATGTTATGTCAACTTCCGGAACTGGAAGGTGACCTGGCATCACCGAGGCGGTACACAGTCTCCGTGAGTTACTGGGCTGTGGGCGGAATTTGACCGCTTGTCAAAGTCCGGCATCACTCTTGCTTGAGGCGCTCTGCGGTGAAGGCGAGAGCGCACAAGATACTAGACTGTTATGTGCAGTTAAACTCTGCCCACAGTCCAGTCACTCACGGAGACTGGGTCCCCCTTGATGATGCCAGGTCAACTTTCAATTCCAGAAGTTGACGTGACATCATCAGACATCAGAGGTCAGTGCAGCTATGGGTCATGTAATGCGGATGACCAGACAGTGATAGCGCCCCTCACAGGCACTATCAACAACAAAAGGTATTTAGAAAAAAACTTCTGTTTCAGCCTGACACCGATGTGGCCACTATGCTGTGTAGTGGACCACCCCTTTGTTGGGTATGCTGTGACTTAGAAGAAGGATTTGTCTTTTCTACCAATCTCTAATATTTTTATGGATCCAGCATTGCATTTCAGAAGGGTTTTTTGCTTAAAAAGTGATTACCTGTAAGTCCAGATATAGTCTATTGCCAAAGATGGCACAATTTCGGGTATAAAACACTTCTTTATTCCTAACCTTCTGGTTGCAGTAATTTCAGGAATTAGAAATTTGAACTTTGGCATTTTTATGTTGGCGGCCTATTAAAAAAGCCCAGCGGTGTTGGCAGAAATGATTTTTCCCAATTTATCCAAAGTATATAAATATAAAACAATTAATTAGCTGCTTCTTGATACATATTGTTTTGACATTTTGGTAGACATGGTGTCCAGTTTAAAGATTTCTCTCATATTATTTTTTTTTTTCATTTTCTACTTCTGCAATTAACTATTTTGTTGTAACCTACAGTAATTAGTGGCAATATTTAATTGCAAATTACACCGACGATCTGGTGAACATTTCTTAACATGTCCTTTAATTTTCTCTGCTGAGGTAGAACAAGTTATTTTAAGATGATCTATCACTAATTGGAATAATTACTGTACATTGAATGAAGCATCTCTATGATTTCTCTCAATACTTATTCTCAATTTGTGAATACATTAAATTTACCCACCAAAAAAATGAGAATCTTTAGAGTAGTTAAATTCAATAAAATTAGTCGTTAATAAAGAGGATCTTTAACCCTTGAGGATGCAAATATTTAGGGCAATGTAGCGATTTTTCTTCTTATGGTGTCACTACATTTGAAGAATGATTTACTTTTCATTTTTTTTCCTAGTAGCTGTTTTTAATTAGATGTAGAGCCTGATTTATTTTTGCATTTCCTTTCTTTTTGTTGTTTTTGTAGCTTGTTTTTGCAACAAATTCTTTTTTTAATTTGTGCCTTTTTTACGTCTATTTTTTCACCTTTGCCTATGTAAGCAAGGTTTTTGCTTTCTAGCTGTTTTCATCCATTTCAACATTTATGACTTTTAAAAAGTCACAAAATATTTGTATAAAAGTACTTGAGTTCCAAATGGAGTCATTTTTTTTGTAAGACTGAATTTTTAGTACAAATTTTGTGTAGTTTACCAAATTATGTGATGTTTTTGATCTAAAGTAACAAAAGATAAAAGATAAAGATAAAAGGCATTTTTCGTTTTGCGCAATAACCTTTACTGATTTATTTTTGCAATTACACTTTTTTTATATTTTGTTTTTGCTGTTGTTAGCATGTTTTTTTTTATTTCCAACAAATTCTTATTTTAATTTGTGCCTTTTTTAAGTCTAATTGTTTTCACCTTTGCCTATGTAAGCAAGGTTTTTGCTTTCTAGCTGCTTTTAGCCATTTCAACATTTATGACCTATTAAAAAGTAAAAAAATATTTGTGCAAAAGTACTTGAGTCCCAAATGGAGTCATTTTTTTGTAAGACTGAATTTTTAGTACAAATTTTGTGTAGTTTACCAAATTATGTGATGTTTTTGATCTAAAGTAACAAAAGATAAAAGATTAAAATAAAAGGCATTTTTCGTTTTGCGCAATAACCTTTACTGATTTATTTTTGCAATTACACTTTTTTTATATTTTGTTTTTGCTGTTGTTAGCATGTTTTTTTTATTTCCAACAAATTCTTATTTTAATTTGTGCCTTTTTTAAGTCTAATTGTTTTCACCTTTGCCTATGTAAGCAAGGTTTTTGCTTTCTAGCTGTTTTTAGCCATTTCAACATTTATGACCTATTAAAAAGTAAAAAAATATTTGTGCAAAAGTACTTGAGTCCCAAATGGAGTCATTTTTTTTGTAAGACTGAATTTTTAGTACAAATTTTGTGGAGTTTACCAAATTATGTGATGTTTTTGATCTAAAGTAACAAAAGATAAAAGATAAAGATAAAAGGCATTTTTCGTTTTGCGCAATAACCTTTACTGATTTATTTTTGCAATTACACTTTTTTTATATTTTGTTTTTGCTGTTGTTAGCATGTTTTTTTTTATTTCCAACAAATTCTTATTTTAATTTGTGCCTTTTTTAAGTCTAATTGTTTTCACCTTTGCCTATGTAAGCAAGGTTTTTGCTTTCTAGCTGCTTTTAGCCATTTCAACATTTATGACCTATTAAAAAGTAAAAAAATATTTGTGCAAAAGTACTTGAGTCCCAAATGGAGTCATTTTTTTGTAAGACTGAATTTTTAGTACAAATTTTGTGTAGTTTACCAAATTATGTAATGTTTTTGATCTAAAGTAACAAAAGATAAAAGATTAAAATAAAAGGCATTTTTCGTTTTGCACAATAACCTTTACTGATTTATTTTTGCAATTACACTTTTTTTATATTTTGTTTTTGCTGTTGTTAGCATGTTTTTTTTATTTCCAACAAATTCTTATTTTAATTTGTGCCTTTTTTAAGTCTAATTGTTTTCACCTTTGCCTATGTAAGCAAGGTTTTTGCTTTCTAGCTGTTTTTAGCCATTTCAACATTTATGACCTATTAAAAAGTAAAAAAATATTTGTGCAAAAGTACTTGAGTCCCAAATGGAGTCATTTTTTTTGTAAGACTGAATTTTTAGTACAAATTTTGTGGAGTTTACCAAATTATGTGATGTTTTTGATCTAAAGTAACAAAAGATAAAAGATAAAAATAAAAGGCATTTTTCGTTTTGCGCAATAACCTTTACTGATTTATTTTTGCATTTACACTTTTTTATGTTTTGTTTTTGTTATTGTTAGCTTGTTTTTTTATTTGCAACACATTCTTATTTTAATTTGTGGCTTTTTTTAAGTCTATTTTTTTTCACCTGTGTCTATGGAAGCAAGTTTTTTGCTTTTTAGCTGTTTTCAGCCATTTCAACATTTATGACTTTTTAAAAAGTCTCAAAATATTTGTGCAAAAGTACTTGAGTCCCAAATGGAGTCATTTTTTGTAAGACTGAATTTTTAGTACAAATTTAGTGGTGTTTAACAAATTATGTGACGTTTTCATTCTAAAGTAACAAAAGATCAATGCCTTCACTCTCTGGCGATTTTCCGTTTTTCTGTTTGTTTTTTTGCTCCCCTTCTTTCGAGATTTGTATTTTTTTTTATTTTTGTGAAGCAGGGAATGGAAGAAAGGATCCAGCTCAGACTCCAGGATAAATAAAACTCAATCTTTATTTTTTCTTGTTAACATACAGTATATATCGAAATAGGTATTATGGCACCCGCTTAATCACACTGACAAATGGTGGATGTATAACACACAATGCGTTTCGGCGGGAGACCTTTTTCAGGTCACCACAGCAAGTGACTGGTATTACCCGGGTGAGCGGCACAGCACAAAAAGTGAGTAAACAACTAGGAACCGCAGCCATAGACTCTGTCTCTTGATTCCTGGCACCTCTGCTCGGTGCCTCAGCGCCCGCCATTAATACTCGCCTTAACATCCTACCCAGATCCCACTCCACCTCTGGGGAGCGATACCATCCCTGGCTGCTACTACCATCCGCCGCGAAGGACAGCGACAGCAGCGGTGGCCGATTTTCTGAATGCATACCACAGATGGCGTCACGACATTCATCCTACTACTACCCCATCATCCTTCCCCAGCCATCTGCTGTATGCCTTGGGGCAACGGAGCCGGGCTAGGCCACCCCTGACAGTGACAGTCGACGGCCCGGCGACAAGTAGGTTAACCACCTGCCTCGTGGGCACTACTTATGCGGTTTTTATTGCTTTTGCACATTCAAAAACACTTAAAAAATTTGGGAAGTGGTTAAAAAAATGTTTCCTCCATTGATATTCCAAAATATGAACTATTATAATTTGCTGTGTTCCTAAAATCAAACAATCAATCATCCTTTCAAACCCTGTTTGACATCGTATACACACAGTGTCCTATCATACATGCAGTCAGTTTGGGGTAGAAAATTTCTCTGTAAAAGCCATAATCATCAACATTAACAGAAATAAACACATGAAAGGGATCCCTCTGTGTGTAATGACTCTATAATATATAGGAATAGATCCCTCTGTGTGTAATGACTCTATAATATATAGTAATAGATCCCTCTGTGTGTAATGACTCTATAATATATAGTAATAGATCCCTCTGTGTGTAATGACTCTATAATATATAGGAATAGATCCCTCTGTGTGTAATGACTCTATAATATATAGGAATAGATCTCTCTGTGTGTAATGACTCTATATACCGTAATATATAGAAATAGATCCTTATGTGTAATGACTCTATATAATATATAGGAATAGATCCCTCTGTGTGTAATGACTCTATATAATATATAGGAATAAATCCCTCTGTGTGTAATGACTCTATATAATATATAGAAATAGATCCTTATGTGTAATGACTCTATATAATTTATAGGAATAGATCCCTCTGTGTGTAATGACTCTATATAATATATAGGAATAGATCCCTCTGTGTTTAATGACTCTATATAATATCTAGAAATAGATCCTTATGTGTAATGACTCTATATAGTATATAGGAATAGATCCCTCTGTATAATGACTATATACAATATATGTGTTTCCCTTTTTGTATTGAATTACTGAAATTGCATTTTTTATTATATAATATAGAATAAACACAGGAAATAGATCACTGTGTGTAATGACTCTATAATACAGTATATAGGAATAGATCTTTCTTTGTGTAATGACTCTATATAATTTATAGGAATAGATCCCTCTGTGTGTAATGACTCTATAATATATAGGAATAGATCTCTCTGTGTGTAATGACTCTATATACCGTAATATATAGAAATAGATCCTTATGTGTAATGACTCTATATAATATATAGGAATAGATCCCTCTGTGTGTAATGACTCTATATAATATATAGGAATAAATCCCTCTGTGTGTAATGACTCTATATAATATATAGAAATAGATCCTTATGTGTAATGACTCTATATAATTTATAGGAATAGATCCCTCTGTGTGTAATGACTCTATATAATATATAGGAATAGATCCCTCTGTGTGTAATGACTCTATATAATATCTAGAAATAGATCCTTATGTGTAATGACTCTATATAATATATAGGAATAGATCCCTCTGTATAATGACTCTATACAATATATGCGTTTCCCTTTTTGTATTGAATTACTGAAATTAACTTTTTTATTATATAATATAGAATAAACACAGGAAATAGATCACTGTGTGTAATGACTATAATATATAGGAATAGATCTTTCTTTGTGTAATGACTCTATATATAATTTATAGGAAATGATCGCTCTGTGTGTAGTGACTCTATATAATATATAGGATTAGATCTCTCTGTGTGTAATGACTCTATATAGTATATAGGAATAGATCACTCTGTGTGTAATGACTCTATATAATATATAGGAAGAGATCCCTCTGTGTGTAATGACTCTATATAATATATAGGAATAGATCACTCTGTGTGTAATGACTCTATATAATATATAGGAATATATCCCTCTGTGTGTAATGACTATATAATATATAGGAATACATCCCTCTGTGTATAATGACTCTATATAATATATAGGAATAGATCCCTCTGTGTGTAATTACTATATAACATATAAGAATAGATCCCTCTGTGTGTAATGACTATATAACATATAAGAATAGATCCCTCTGTGTGTAATGACTCTATGTAATATATAGGATTAGATCCCTCTGTGTGTAATGACTATATAAGATATAAGAATAGATCCCTCTGTGTGTAATGACTCTATATAATATATAGGAATAGATCCCTCTGTGTGTAATGACTCTATATAGTATATAGGAATAGATCACTCTGTGTGTAATGACTCTATATAATATATAGGAAGAGATCCCTCTGTGTGTAATGACTCTATATAATATATAGGAATAGATCACTCTGTGTGTAATGACTCTATATAATATATAGGAATATATCCCTCTGTGTGTAATGACTATATAATATATAGGAATACATCCCTCTGTGTATAATGACTCTATATAATATATAGGAATAGATCCCTCTGTGTGTAATTACTATATAACATATAAGAATAGATCCCTCTGTGTGTAATGACTATATAACATATAAGAATAGATCCCTCTGTGTGTAATGACTCTATGTAATATATAGGATTAGATCCCTCTGTGTGTAATGACTATATAAGATATAAGAATAGATCCCTCTGTGTGTAATGACTCTATATAATATATAGGAATAGATCCCTCTGTGTGTAATGACTATATAACATATAAGAATAGATCCCTCTGTGTGTAATGACTATGTAATATATAGGATTAGATCCCTCTGTGTGTAATGACTATATAATATATAAGAATAGATCCCTCTGTGTGTAATGACTCTATATAATATATAGGAATAGATCCCTCTGTGTGTAATGACTATATAATATGTAAGAATAGATCCCTCTGTGTGTAATGACTTTATATAATATACACGTTTCCCTTTTTGTATTGAATTACTGAAATAAATTAACTTTTTGATGATATTGTAATATATTGAGATGCACTTGTATGTGACGGCATAAGTAGATTATAATGAGAACAACCTGGGCTACCACCAGAGGTAAAAGGCTCTGAAGCAGGGGGAGTGGGGGGGGGGCATGGCCAGATAGCCGTCATTTTAATATTTTGTGTGCCTCCATTGGCGGTTCTTGTCGCTTTCCTAAAGCTCTGCTGCCAGCAATAGATAATGGCAGCGTTCCATCTAGGCTGGGGGTGTTCGCCTATGCTCTCTAAGCCGCCCGAGGCCCTGGCTTCCTATTAATCTACCCCTGTGTGCCTTCAATCTACGTACAGGGAAAAAATAAAATAGCTTCAACATGAATCAAAAAATAAATACATAATTTCTAAAATGTGCAAATCAGACCGAATTGAGGAAATTGGCAAAATTCCTAAAGTGCATTAGCGACACTGTATGCAAAAAAGTTTAGGTCCAGGGCGAATTTCGGGAACTCTGTTCAATAAATGTCATCACGCCCATAAGCATGAAAATAACAATACTGACATGGCAGCTGCTGTCACGGTGTGTGAGGTTGGTCAGGAGAGGAGGTGCATTGATATAATAGACTTTGTCAGCTTCTCTTCTGCATTGCTGCTCTTAATAACGATGGTGGACAATCCTATGAGCTGGCCATCAAAGTTGTCTACTTGCAAGCTGTTTCTGTTGATAAGCTAATTTTCCATTTTGTGATGCAGATGTGCTTCGTCTGTCCTACAATAACCTGTTGGAGGGTTCTGGAGACATGCCAGTCAGTAATTGTTCTTCTTTAAGCTCCCGGCTCTCTCTTCTAATTATTGTCAGCCCAGGAAATCTGGCTCCGCTCTCATCGTTACTTGTTGCACTTCTAGGGTTATAAAGATTTTTGTCTGTTTCTACAAAAGACGGCAAGGTTCATTGTTTAGTAGGAAAAAACCTTTCAGAAGATGAATTCATTTCTGCATTAACGTTTTATGAAGGAAACTTAGCAATGAATATTATAATATATGTGTGATAATGGGGATTTAACTGGAGTTCTGACAACCTTATAAGAACATAAAGTTAGGGGTCAAGTACTTCCTGTGATGCCAGAGACTATGAGCTGTATGAATAGAAGGGTAGTCAGACAAACCAGGATAATAAGCCAGGAGGTACCGTATAAGATTCAGGGAGCAGACAGAGATGTGGTCAGGAAGAGGTCTGAGGTCAGAAGCTAAGAGGTAACATATCAGGTTCAGGGAGCAGACAGAGATGTGGTCAGGTTGAGGTCCGAGGTCAGAAGCAGGGAGGTAACGTATAAGGTTAAGGGAGTAGAGACATGGTCAGGAAGAGGTCTGAGGTCAGAAGCCGGGATGTAACCTATGAGGTTCAGGGAGCAGACGGAGACGTGGTCAGGAAGAGGTTTGAGGTCGAAAGCTGGGATGCAACGTATAAGGTTCAGGGAGCAGACGGAGACATGGTTAGAAAGAGGTCTGAGGTCAGAAGCTGGGAGGTAACGTATAAGGTATAAGGTTCAGGGAGCAGACAGAGACATGGTCAGCAAGAGGTCTGAGGTCAGAAGCTGGGATGTAACATATACGGTTCAGGGAGCAGACAAAAACATGGTCAGGAAGAGGTCCAAGGTCAGAAGCTAGAAGGTAACGTATAAGGTTCAGGGAGCAGACAGAGACGTGGTCAGGAAGAGGTTCGAAGTCAGAAGCTGGGAGGTGATGTATAAGGTTCAGAGAGCAGACAGAAACATAGTCAGGAAGAGGTCTGAGGTCAGAAGCTGGGAGGTAACATATAAGGTTCAGGGTAGAGATGAGCGAACCAGCCGTGGTTCGGTTCGAGTTCGGTTCGTCGAACGGAGGTCTCGTTCGAGTTCAGTTCGGCGAACGTTCGACGAACTGAACTCGAACCAATAGGATATAATGGGAGGCAATCACAAACACATAAAAACGCATTATAAATGTACACAAACAGTTAATAAACATTGCCATAACACTTACTGGTCCCCGCGATCCCTCCTGCACTCTGTCTCCTGCCGTTTTTCCATCCGATGATCGCTGAATCCTCCCAGTGACCAGCACTACCAGCAGTGATGCAGGACCTATCGTGACGTCAAAATAGCCATGTGACCAGTCACGTGGCTATTATCTCATTGGCTACAGACTGGTCACATGACTATGGCACGTCATGTAGGACCTGTCATTGCACTCTTCGGTACACGGTGCACATTTGTGTATCGCCGTGTACCGGCAACATGCTCTAGCACACGGTCGACTCCCCATTCCGTTCGGGACCGGCTGACACAGCCGGTCATTAACGGAGATCACCGTTGCCATAGCAACGCAGTTAGCGGTGACGTCACCGTTAACCGCGGCTCCGGGAATCACATGATCGGAGCCCTGTTGCTATGGTAACGCGTCTGTTACCGCCAGCAGCCAGCAGCACTGATCTCTCATGGAGTGAAGGCTGCACGCTGCTTCCCGTGCAGCCTTCACGGAGTGAAGGCTGCACGGGAAGCAGCGTCTTCCCTCATGCAGCAGTGATGGAGCAGAGCTGCATTTGTTGAACGAGAAAGACAGAAGACCATGGATTGTGGAGGGCTGACAGGGGGTAATAAAGATGGAGTCTCTAATGTGTCTGTGTATTTATTTCTATTAAGGAATTTTTTCTGTGTGGTGTCTTTTTTTTAACCCTTTATTGGAGATTCTTAATGGCCGGGTCAAACGTGCCTGACATTAAGAATCTCTGGCTTAATACTGGCTAGTAAAACAAAGCCAGTATTAACTCATGATTACCCAACAAGCCACCCGGCTTCAGGGCTGTTGGATGAGTTGGATACAGCGCCAGATGATGGCGCTTCTATGAGAGCGCCATTTTCTGGGGCAGCTGCGGACTGCAATTCGCAGCAGAGGCGCCCAGAAACCTCGGGCTAACCTGTGCCGCGGATTCCAACCCCCAACTGCCTAGTTGTACCCGGCTGGACACAAAAATGGGGCGAAGCCCACGTCATTTGTTTTTTAATTATTTCATGAAATAAGTGAAATAATTAAAAAAAACGGGCTTCCCTATATTTTTGGTTCCCAGTCGGGTACAAATAGGCAACTGGGGGTTGGAGGCAGCCCGTGGCTGCCTGCTGTACCTGGCTAGCATACAAAAATATGGCGAAGCCCACGTCATTTTTTGGTGGGTAAAAAACTTCTGCATACAGTCCTGGATGGAGTATGCTGAGCCTTGTAGGTCTGCAGCTGCTGTCTGCTCTTCTCCATACAGACAGACAGCAGCTGCAGAACTACAAGGCTCAGCATACTCCATCCAGGACTGTATGCAGAAGTTTTTTGCCCCCTGAAAAAATTATGTGGGCTTCGCCATATTTTTGTATGCTAGCCAGGTACAGCAGGCAGGTACGGCTGCCCCCAACCCCCAGTTGCCTATTTGTACCCGACTGGGAACCAAAAATAAAGGGAAGCCCTTTTTTTATTATTTCATGAATTTCATGAAATAATTAGAAAACAAATGACGTAGGCTTCGCCCCATTTTTGTGTCCAGCCGGGTACAACTAGGCAGCTGGGGATTGGAATCCGCAGCACAGGTTGGCCTGAGCTTTCTGGGCCCCACTGCTGCGAATTGCAGTCTGCAGCCGCCTCAGAAAATGGCACTTTCATAGAAGCGCCATTTTCTGGCGCTGTATCCAACTCTTCCAGCACCTGCCTGCTATACCTGGCTAGCATACAAAAATATGGCGAAGCTCACGTCCTTTTTTTGTAGTTTTTTGGCAAAAAAAATAAAAAATGCTTCCCTGGATTTTCCATTGCCAGTGAAGGTAACACCAAGCAGTGGGGGTTAGCAGCCAGTAGCTGCTTGGATTACCCTTAGCTAGCAATACAAAAAATGCAGCGGGAGCCCATATATATTTTTTTTAATTATTTATTTAAATAACTAAAAACAAAATGGGCTTCCCTGTATTTTGATTGCTGGACATCACAGTGCTGTAAAAATAAATCTTTAAAAAAATGACGTAGCGCTCCGCGGTATTTTTGATTCTCAGCGCAGATAAAGCAGACAGCTATGGGTTGCCACCCCCATCTGCCTGCCGTTACCTTGGTTGGCAATCAAAATACAGGGAAGCCCATTAATTTTTTCTATTTAAAAAATAGAAAAAAAAAAATGATGTTGGGTCCCCCCATTTTTGATAGCCAGCTAGGGTAAAGCAGACGGCTGTAGCCTGAAAACCACAGCTGGCAGCTTTACCGTGGTTGGGGATCCAATGTGGAGGTCCCCCCAGGCTTTTTTTTATAATTATTTTATAAATATTAATAATTATACAAAAAAAGTAGGGTCCCCCCCAAATTGGATCACCAGCCAAGGTAAAGCGGACAGCTGTGGTCTGGTATTCTCAGGGTGGGAAGGTCCATAGTTATTGGGCCTTCACAGCCTAAAAATAGCAGGCCGCAGGCACCCCAGACGTGGCGCATCCACTAGATGCGCCAATCCTGGCGTTTCCCCCCAGCTCATCCCGTGCCCTGGTGCAGTAGCAAACGGGGTAATAAATCGGGTTGATACTAGCTGTAAAGTCACCTGAGATCAAGCCCAGCAGTTTGTGATGTCATGGCGTCTATTAGATACCCAACATCATGAACTGTCAGTACTAACAAAAAAAAAAATCGACAAAAGAAATTTATTTGAAAAAACAGTCCCCAAAACATTTCCTCTTTCACCAATTTATTTTAAGAAAAAAAATAAAGGGGTCCCACGACGACTCTGGACCGTCTAGAATATGGGGGGGAGACACTCAGGGAACGTATCCCCCATTTTCTAGGAGTGCAGACCCTTCATGTGAGGAGTGTGGGTGCAATGAATCTGCACTCACTCTCCCCGGGTCCACAGTAGCAGAGTCCATGTCATAATGGTTGCTACCAAAGCTGCAATGCTGTTACGTCCGGGTGGTGGAAACTCTGGACCGTACACCGGTTTCCCCTGAGGAGGCAGCCAGGCCGGTCACCCCACCAGAGGGTCTTGATGCACGGCAGCCGAAGCACTATTGGTAGCCAGACAGTCCGTAGGGGAGCTGGAAAGGTGGATGTTTGCTGAACACACGGAGTTCTGGACGGTAGTCCGGGTGACGAGGCTCAGGGTCCAAGGCCGGGTTGAAGGGTCAGGCGGGATCCGGAACCTGCTGAGCGATGAGACGGGTCACCCAACGGAGCCAGGGACTGGAGACTGGCGGAGCTGCAGAGGTGGTGGAACATCCGCCGTAGTCACCATCAGGAATGGACGTGGTTCGGAGCGGCTGGCGTGGCAGGACAGGCTCTGCGAGACAGACAGGGTTAATTACAGGGTAAAGCAATACGGGGACCTGAACTCCTAGCTTACTAAACACGTAAAACAGGCCCCGCCCACCAGGAAAGAGAATCCTAATATACCCTGTACCTGTCTATGTAATTTCCTGTTTGAAGGTGCTGGCCCTTTAAGAAAGGGTCAATGACCGCGCGCGCGCCCTAATGCGCATGCGCGAGGCCCGTGTGCCAGAAGCCAGTCCAGGGAGCGGTGCAGAGGAAGCAGGGGTGCCCGGCAGGGTGTCCCACGTCGGTGAGGAGCGCCGGGAGCGGGGAGCTGGATGCATGGAGGGCGCAGGCGAGGAAGAGGAGACCGGGACCAGAGTGGTGAGTCGGGAACGCCGCCGGGAAGCGGGGAGCGGGCCACGGGGACCGGAGAGCGGGTTACGGGGACCGGGAAGCGTGACAGTACCCCCTCCCCCACGCCCCCCTCCCCGCAACCGGGACAGGAAAGCACGAATCAGAGGAGTGCCAACATTCTCCCGGGGCTCCCAGGACCTATCCTCGGGACCATAACCCGCCCAGTCCACCAGGAAGTATTGCCGACCTCGTACAGTCTTCATGGCCACGATATCCCTTACCGCATAGATGTCATCGTCAGCGATAGGAGGAGCAGGACTGGCAGCAGCGGAGAAGGGACCAAGGATGACAGGCTTGAGCAAGGAGACATGGAAGGAGTTGGGTATCCGCATCGTGGCCGGGAGCTGCAGTTTGTAGGAGACTGCATTGATCTTGCTGATGACTTTAAACGGCCCGATGTAACGAGGACCCAACTTGTACGAGGGTAACTTCAATCGGACATATCTGGATGCAAGCCAGACCAGATCACCTGGGGAAAAACACGGGGGATCCAGGCGCCTCTTGACCGCATGTCTCTTCATCCGCACGTTCTAGGGAAGACTTGACAAAGTTCCATATAGTTGAAAAGTCCCGAACCAGAGCATCTGCTGCGGGGACATCGGAAGCCGAGGATACTGGCAACGGGACAGAAGGCTGAAGTCCGTAAACGACCTGGAAGGGAGAGCTGATGTGTTTGTTGTGGGAGAATTCAGCCCAAGGTAGGAGCGTGGACCAATCGTCATGATGGATGTTGACGTAGTGGCTCAGGAAGGAGGTCAGGATCTGATTGACCCGTTCCACTTGGCCATTCGACTGAGGATGGTAGGCCGAAGAAAAGTCCAAGGATACTCCCAGATGTTTGCAGAGAGCCCTCCAGAAGCGCGAGGTAAACTGAGTTCCTCTGTCGGACACAATGTGTGCGGGGAAGCCATGCAATCGGAATTTGTGCTGTATGAAGGAGTCAGCTAGCTCCTGGGCAGAGGGCAGCCCGGCCATGGGAACGAAGTGAGTCATCTTTGAGAAGCGATCCACCACAACCCATATGACCGTGTGTCCGGAGGATAAGGGTAAGTCCGTAATGAAGTCCATTGCAATATGTTGCCACGGAATGGGCAGAGGCAGAAGACGTCCATATGGTAGGTGCTTGGGTGTCTTGTTTCGGGCACAGGATGGACAGGCTGAGACGAAGGTTGCGAGGTCTTTACGGAGGGACGGCCACCAGTAGTGCCGGACAATCGTACTCCAAGTCTTCTTCTGACCAGCATGGCCGGCGATCTTCGAGGCATGGCCCCATTGCAGGACTCTCTGTCTGTCAGTATCTGAGACATAGGTTTTCCCAGGGGGTATCTGAGTTAGAGCGACAGGAGTCACCGGAATGACTTTACTGGGGTTGATGATGGGCTGGAACGTCTCCTCCTCCAACTCCATGGGCACGAAGGACCTGGACAAAGCGTCTTCCCGCACGTTCTTATCCGCAGGCCGAAAATGGAGTTGGAAATCAAATCGAGCAAAAAACAAGGACCAGCGGGCTTGTCGCGGGTTCAGTCTTTGGGCTGACCGCAGGTACTCCAGATTCTTGTGGTCCGTGTATATGATCACAGGGTATACTGCTCCCTCCAAGAGGTAGCGCCATTCCTCCAAGGCCAGCTTAACGGCCAGTAGCTCCCGATCCCCGATGGTGTAGTTGCGTTCGGGTGCCGAGAAGCTCTTGGAGAAGAATCCACAAGTGACCATCTTTCCGGAGGAGGAGTTCTGCATCAACACTGTCCCGGCTCCTGAGGAGGAGGCATCCACCTCTAAGGTGAACTGTCGGTTCAATTCAGGGCGATGGAGAACCGGGGAAGAAGCAAACGCCTGTTTCAAGGAGCAGAACGCGGCATCGGCCGCCGGTGGCCAGTCCTTAGGATTAGCTCCTTTCTTAGTCAAGGCAGAGAGAGGCGCAGTCAAGGCAGAGAAGTGTGGGATAAATTGACGATAATAGTTCGCAAAGCCGAGAAAGCGTTGGATAGCCTTCAGTCCGGAAGCGGGAGGCCAGTTGATGATGGCAGACACTTTCTCTGGGTCCATCTGCAGGCCAGTGTCCGAGATTACATAACCCAGGAAGGGAAGAGACGATTTTTCAAAGACGCACTTCTCGTACTTGGCGTACAGACGGTTCTCTCTAAGCCTCTGGAGAACTAGCTGCACGTTCTCCCTGTGGGTCTGTAGGTCCGGAGAGAACACCAGGATGTCATACAGATATACCACGACACAGACATAGAGGAGATCTCTGAACACGTCATTCACCAATTCTTGGAAGACTGCCGGAGCATTACACAGACCAAAGGGCATGACACAATACTCGTAGTGCCCATCCCGAGTGTTGAATGCGGTCTTCCATTCATCTCCAGAGCGAATGCGAACCAGGTTATAGGCCCCACGGAGGTCCAACTTGGTGAATACACGAGCTCCTCGGAGCCGATCGAATAGTTCGGGGATAAGAGGCAGAGGGTATTTGTTTTTTACGGTGATCTGGTTTAATCCCCGGTAGTCAATGCAAGGGCGCAGATCACCTTCCTTCTTCTTGACGAAGAAAAAACCTGCTCCGGCAGGGGACGAAGATCTCCGAATGAACCCCTTAGCCAGGCTCTCGGTGATATAGGCAGACATAACCCGTGTTTCAGCAGGGGACAAGGGGTATATCCTTCCTCTAGGAGGCGTAGTTCCTGGCAGTAAATCGATGGCACAGTCGTAGGGACGATGAGGTGGTAGTACCTCTGCCTCCTTTTTATCAAACACGTCCATGAAGGACCAGTAGGCAGAAGGCAGTCCTGGTAGAGACTCTGGAACCGGAGGTCGTCAGATGGGCTGGATGGATTTCAGACATCTCTCGTGACACGAGGAGCCCCATCGGGTAATTTCACCTGTACTCCAGCTGACCGACGGTTCGTGTGCCCGTAACCATGGGAGTCACAGCAGGATCTGATGAGACATGCGCGGGAGGACGTAGAAGGTGATCTTCTCGGTGTGCAGAGCACCGATCCGTACTTCCACAGGCTTGGTGATCAGTGAGACGGTGTCAGAGAGGGGTCTCCCATCTACAGAAGCGATCACCAGCGGTTTTTCTAGTGGGAGGACAGGTACCTGGTACTTATCCACCGTGGCCTGCTGGATGAAGTTGCCTGCTGCTCCGGAATCGAGATACGCCTCTGCCGTGAACCGGGTCTCTTCTGTAGTGACTTGAATAGTCCAGGTAACGGAGTCAGAGAGAGTCCCAGCACCTAGGGTGGCCTCTCCTACCAAGCCTAGGCTTTGGAGTTTCCCGGCTTCTCGGGACAAGAGCGTAGCAGGTGTGTGCCATCACCGCAGTAGAAGCGGAGACCCTTTGCTAGTCATTCTGCTCTGCGTTGCTCAGACTGCCTCAGGCGGTCAATCTGCATGGGCTCGTAGGTAGACGCGCCAGGTGACGCCAACTGGGGAGCGATGGACTTCTGGGGTGGGGAGGAGTGCCTTATCGGACGCCTTTCGCGGGACACCTCTTTGGATCGTTCCTGAAAGCGAAGATCCACTCGAGTCGCTAGAGCAATCAGGGCATCCAGGGTGGAAGGCACGTCACGACCAGCCAGCTCATCTTTAATACGACCCGAGAGTCCTTCCCAGAAGGCGGCGGTTAGGGCCTCATTGTTCCACCCTAGTTCCGAGGCCAAGGTGCGGAAGCGGATAGCATATTGGCCCACCGTCAGAGTCCCCTGACGTAGCCGGAGGAGGGATGAGGCAGACGCGGAGGCACGTCCGGGCTCGTCAAAGGTGCTACGAAAAGCCTGCAGGAACTCCTGGATGTCGGTGGTTACCGGATCCTCCTTCTCCCACAAGGGGTTCATCCAGGCCAGTGCCTCTCCCTCTAGATGGGACATCATGAACGCGACCTTGGCTTGGTCAGAGGCAAAAAGGTGTGGCAGCAGCTTGAAATGGAGGGAGCATTGATTTATGAATCCCCTGCAGGTCTTGGGATCTCCGGCGTACCGGGGTGGTGAGGCCAAACGAAGTTTGGAAGCATCCGAGGAGGCTGCCACGGGAGCTGCGGCCGTGGATTGTGCAGTGGAAACCTGAGATGCCAAGGACGTGGCCGTTGCTTGTAGCGTGCTCAGGCGGGTATCCACAGAAGACATGAAGGACAGCATGCGGGTCTGGGTCTCGCGCTGTCGTACGAGTTCCTGCTGCAAGGCCGCTAGTGCTTCGGTGGGATTCATGGCCTGTTCTAGCTGTTACGCCCGGGTGGTGGAAACTCTGGACCGTACACCGGTTTCCCCTGAGGAGGCAGCCAGGCCGGTCACCCCGCCAGAGGGTCTTGATGCACGGCAGCCGAAGCACTATTGGTAGCCAGACAGTCCGTAGGGGAGCTGGAAAGGTGGATGTTTGCTGAACACACGGAGTTCTGGACAGTAGTCCGGGTGACGAGGCTCAGGGTCCAAGGCCGGGTTGAAGGGTCAGGCGGGATCCGGAACCTGCTGAGCGATGAGACGGGTCACCCAACGGAGCCAGGGACTGGAGACTGGCGGAGCTGCAGAGGTGGTGGAACATCCGCCGTAGTCACCGTCAGGAATGGACGTGGTTCAGAGCGGCTGGCGTGGCAGGACAGGCTCTGCGAGACAGACAGGGTTAATTACAGGGCAAAGCAATACGGGGACCTGAACTCCTAGCTTACTAAACACGTAGAACAGGCCCCGCCCACCAGGAAAGAGAATCCTAATATACCCTGTACTTGTCTATGTAATTTCCTGTTTGAAGGTGCTGGCCCTTTAAGAAAGGGTCAATGACCGCGCGCGCGCGCCCTAATGCGCATGAGCGAGGCCCGTGTGCCAGAAGCCAGTCCAGGGAGCGGTGCAGAGGAAGCAGGGGTGCCCGGCAGGGTGTCCCACGTCGCTGAGGAGCGCCGGGAGCGGGGAGCTGGACGCATGGAGGGCGCAGGCGAGGAAGAGGAGACCGGGACCGGAGTGGTGAGTCGGGGACGCAGCCGGGAAGCGGGGAGCGGGTCACGGGGACCGGAGAGCGGGTTACGGGGACCGGGAAGCGTGACAAATGCCCTGCTCATGAGGTAAGGGCATGCCTAATCAGGAGAACTATTCTACATTTCCAAATATTGGTATTTGCTGATATTATTGCTATTCCACCTACTATATATTGGGGATAGGATCTTGGAGATGGAATACCCCTTTAAGTCCAGTTGTCCAGCTGAATGAATACTTAACAACAGAGCTCGCTATTTAGATGTGTTTTCTTGTGGTGTATAACGGACTCTCATGTTTGGTAGTCGTTCAGCAGGGAAACTATAAAAGCAAATCCCTCCATTTGGAAATGTAGTATATAGCTCTCCTGATCAATTATGTTCCTTACCTCATGAGCAGGGCATTGCAGTAATAATAATAATTTATTCATTTATATAGCGTTATTAATTCCATAGCGCTGTATGTCTTTGGAGTGTGGGAGGAAACCGGAGTACCCGGAGGAAACCCACGCAAACACGGGGAGAACATACAAACTCCTTGCAGATGGTGCCCTTGGTGAGAATTGAACCCAGGACCTCAGCGCTGCAAGACTTCAGTGCTAACCACTGAGCCATTGTGCCGCCCATTTAGCTTACAGATGCATAACCACCACTCACTGTGTCTGAACACAGGAAGCTGAGCTGACAGCCGCTCTGTACATGCGGCACCGTCTATTGTGAAGGAGAGGGCCGCGGGGGATCAACGCTACACAGGTACCGTGGGACACCGGGGAACACCGGTGGGGTTATAGGGGGTGACCTGGCAGGGCCTGGGGAGGAGTTTTCTGTCGCATGTGTCATGGCACATGCGACAGAAATCAGAGGAGTAGGGTGAATGCGGCCGGCGCGCTGCTGTGCGCGCGGCCATCTTGGATTTCTGGGAGTGCATCAGGGGGTGCACTTTGGCGACACCGGGGGACCGGAGGGGACCGGGGAGGAGATTTATCATGTTTGTTCATGTCAGATGGGAGATAAATAATTTTTTACCGGCGCTGTCATTTACTGTAACGTGATCATCGGTGTACGGTGTATACCTGTGATCACGTGAGCGGGGACCGGAAAAACCGTCCTGAATCATGATCTCCAGGGTCTCAGCTAGCCCTGAAACCCCGGAGATTTTCTGACGCTGGGGGGCGTTATTCACTTATTTCTGCCTGCTGTTTATAAATGGCAGATCAGAATAAGGCTACATTAACACGACCGATCCATTTTTGTGGTTTGCAAAAAACAGTCAGTTTTTTTTCACGGGTGCATTCGTGTGGCATCCGTTTCCGTTCCGTAGACGGTCCGTATGTCATCTGTTTGTCATCCGTGTGCCTTCCGTTTTTTTTTGTGTACTGCAAAAAAACTGAAGGAGGGAAAATACATAAATTTACCCAGGATCCATAGCTTCATCCTATATGAGGCGGTCACATGTTCACTCCAGTGCCATTTTCTACTGCTTTTCACAGCGTAGAGCGCTCTGGTGATTTTCTTGTGCTTGTACACTTCATATCAGTCTTTTCTGTCATGATAATGGCAGAAAGACACATAATGTCCCACTCTCCTGCATTTTGTAATTTTGCACCCTTTGGTGCCTTTCATGTGGCCCTAAGGGGTGCTTAGCTTTGTATTTAGCCAAAAAAATGAAAAAAAAAAAATGATGTAGGGTTCCCCCTATTTTTGTAGCCAGCTAGGGTAAAGCAGACGGCTTCAGCCTGCAGACCACAGCTGGCAGCCTCACCTTGGCTGATAATTCAAAACTGAGGGCTCCCCACGCTGTTATTTTAAATTAAATAAATAATTTTAAAAAAAAACACGTAGGGGTCCCCCCAAAATTGGATCACCAGCCAAGGTAAAGCAGACAGCTGGGGTCTGATATTCTCAGACTAGGAAGGTCCATGGTTATTGGACTCTCCCCAGCCTAAAAATAGCAGGCCGCAGCCGGCCCAGAAGTGGCGCATCCATTAGATGCGCCAATCCTGGTGCTTCACCCCAGCTCATCCCGTTCCCTGGTGCGGTGGCAAATGGGGTAATATATGGGGTTAATACCAGATGTGTAATGTCACCTGGCATCAAGCCCTGGGGTTGGTGAGGTCAGGCGTCTATCAGATACCCGACATCACCAACCCAGTCAGAAATAAAAAAAAATAGACGACAAACACATTTTTATTTGAAAAAACACTCCCCAAAACATTCCCTCTTTAACCAATTTATTAGAAAGAAAACAAATCCAGGTCTGGTGTAATCCAAGGGGTTGCCATGACGATCCACACTGTCCCAGTCAATGAAGAGCAGGATGTTGTTCCCCATTGGCTGGGAGAGCAGTGCAGTGACCTGAGCTAACATCAATGGGTCAGCCCAGGTCACTGCAGGGGATGACAAGTGCTGCTGTCAGCGAGGTACATTACCTGCGCTGATCTCCTGCACTGCTGACAGCACCTGTCACTGAGTTCAATGACCACCGCCTTCACAGCCAAGTATCGCAAGAGGCCCGTGACGTCACCGCTAGTCAGTCTCGGGTCGGAAGCGAGAGAAGGTGATGTGACAAGCGGCAGCCATGGAGGACAGTGACAGCGCTGAGGTCAGGACTTCATCACCGCAGGTAAGTCGAGCGGGACCATGTGTGCAGAGTGCCAGGGGGACGTCAGTGTCGTGGACTGAATGGCTGGGGACGTGTGTGTGTGTGTGTGTGTGTGTGTGTGTGTGTGAGTGTGTGTGTACATGCCGCGTGCAGGAGGGGGCGGAGTGAGCTGAGCGGGGAAGTGTGGGAATCCTGCACGTAACTAGGATAAACATCGGGTTACTAACCAAAGCGCTTTGCTTGGATACCCGATGTTTATCTTGGTTACCAGCTTCTGGCAGGCTGCAAGCGATGGCTCCTGCACACTGTAGCTGTAAAAAGCCCTGCTTTTTGCTGCTAGAACCGTTCTCGAACGTATCTAGAACTATCGAGCTTTAGCAAAAAGCTCGAGTTCTAGTTCGATCTAGAACAGCCCCCAAAATCACTCGAGCCGCGAACTGGAGAACCTCGAACCGCGAACCGCGCTCAACTCTAGTTCAGGGAGCAGACAGAGACATGGTCAGGAAGACATCCGAGGTCAGAAGCCAAGATCAGAACACTTTCACCAGACAGGAGCCAAGTGCACACTAAGCAAACAGGAAGTACCACTGGTGAAGTTCAGACAGAGCAAGCCCAGTAAAGAAACAGAGCAATCACCAGGAACAAGGAGCATCTGTGAAGGCACCTCCCAAAACCAGCGTGGACCCTAGTGCTGAAAGACAACCTGTCAGAAAGTGCACAAGACACATAGCAGAGCATTTTCAAATGCAAAATGCTCTTCACAGCAGAGCCGTGACACTTCCCTGAAGACTTTGATGTGATACCCAATATCCATACATCTTATTGTAGGAAGTATAAACTTTATATAAACTGAGTAAACCTTGACTAGACATGGTCCCCGATTCATCAAGACTGATGAGTTACATAGTATGATGATGGTTAGTGCGTTGTCATAAAACCGGCTATATACAGTTAGGTCCAGAAATATTTGGACAGTGACACAATTTTCGCGAGTTGGGCTCTGCATGCCACCACATTGGATTTGAAATGAAACCTCTACAACAGAATTCAAGTGCAGATTGTAACGTTTAATTTGAAGGTTTGAACAAAAATATCTGATAGAAATTGTAGGAATTGTACACATTTCTTTACAAACACTCCACATTTTAGGAGGTCAAAAGTAATTGGACAAATAAACCAAACCCAAAAAAAATTTTTTAGTTTCAATATTTTGTTGCGAATCCTTTGGAGGCAATCACTGCCTTAAGTCTGGAACCCATGGACATCACCAAACGCTGGGTTTCCTCCTTCTTAATGCTTTGCCAGGCCTTTACAGCCGCAGCCTTCAGGTCTTGCTTGTTTGTGGGTCTTTCCGTCTTAAGTCTGGATTTGAGCAAGTGAAATGCATGCTCAATTGGGTTAAGATCTGGTGATTGACTTGGCCATTGCAGAATGTTCCACTTTTTTGCACTCATGAACTCCTGGGTAGCTTTGGCTGTATGCTTGGGGTCATTGTCCATCTGTACTATGAAGCGCCGTCCGATCAACTTTGCGGCATTTGGCTGAATCTGGGCTGAAAGTATATCCCGGTACACTTCAGAATTCATCCGGCTACTCTTGTCTGCTGTTATGTCATCAATAAACACAAGTGACCCAGTGCCATTGAAAGCCATGCATGCCCATGCCATCACGTTGCCTCCACCATGTTTTGCAGAGGATGTGGTGTGCCTTAGATCATGTGCCGTTCCCTTTCTTCTCCAAACTTTTTTCTTCCCATCATTCTGGTACAGGTTGATCTTGGTCTCATCTGTCCATAGAATACTTTTCCAGAACTGAGCTGGCTTCATGAGGTGTTTTTCAGCAAATGTAACTCTGGCCTGTCTATTTTTGGAATTGATGAATGGTTTGCATCTAGATGTGAACCCTTTGTATTTACTTTCATGGAGTCTTCTCTTTACTGTTGACTTAGAGACAGATACACCTACTTCACTGAGAGTGTTCTGGACTTCAGTTGATGTTGTGAACGGGTTCTTCTTCACCAAAGAAAGTATGCGGCGATCATCCACCACTGTTGTCATCCGTGGACGCCCTGGCCTTTTTGAGTTCCCAAGCTCACCAGTCAATTCCTTTTTTCTCAGAATGTACCCGACTGTTGATTTTGCTACTCCAAGCATGTCTGCTATCTCTCTGATGGATTTTTTCTTTTTTTTCAGCCTCAGGATATTCTGCTTCACTTCAATTGAGAGTTCCTTAGACCGCATGTTGTCTGGTCACAGCAACAGCTTCCAAATGCAAAACCACACACCTGTAATCAACCCCAGACCTTTTAACTACTTCATTGATTACAGGTTAGTGAGGGAGACGCCTTCAGAGTTAATTGCAGCCCTTAGAGTCCCTTGTCCAATTACTTTTGGTCCCTTGAAAAAGAGGAGGCTATGCATTACAGAGCTATGATTCCTAAACCCTTTCTCCGATTTGGATGCGAAAACTCTCATATTGCAGCTGGGAGTGTGCACTTTCAGCCCATATTATATATATAATTGTATTTCTGAACATGTTTTTGTAAACAGCTAAAATAACAAAACTTATGCCACTGTCCAAATATTTCTGGACCTAGCTGTATATATATGACTGTTTCATCAATGATTGCTTGGCCGGCAGCCTTCTTGGCCAACTTTGCCATACACGGGAGTGCACACTCAGCCAAGCGATCCCATGTTCTCCATGAGAAACCCACCGCCAGACATATCTAGTGGTAACTTATCTTTGGGAGTACAAAGCAATTGGCAGTCCAGACGTGCCAGATCAACATTTCTCCTGATAATTAGCTGGCTGCTGCCCCCATACACATTAGAGCATTGGCAGAAACCATCAATATCAGCGGGTACAGCCAACATTAGTCAAATTAGTATGGGGGCTTAAAATTCACCAAGCGTTCACCTACCAATGAACCCGTAGCAAATATATTTGAGTATGGACTTCCTCTGCCAGCACTTGAATGTCAGCATCTTAGGTGCCTCTTGTGAGCACTAGACCTCACGACAAGGCAAGGGCCTAGTAATCACAAGACGTATTCGGGATGCTGGCATTTGAGAGTCCTGCAAGTAATTTTGCTCAACTTTGCTTGTCCAGAGATATAGCCCACATCTCTGTTGTATCTGCATGCATTTAGGCAGAAAGGAGAGCAGGAGCAAAGACCCAAAAAACCAATCCGCTACAATACTTCCTGTAGTCATTGTCTGCTAGAAATGGATTACACATGGTACCAGGCAGAAAGGGGACACTGATGCCCTGATTTATTAAGACTGGCATTGTACACAGGAGTCTTAATGAAGGGGTGTGTTGGAGTTAGAGGTGCTTGATTAAGTAGGAGGAGGAGGAGTAGGCGGCAAATGCAACTTGAAGAATCATGTGCATCTTACAAGTGGCCTCCATGTGCCTCATTGACTGGAGTAAGATTTCTGGCATAACTTACCTAAGTTAGATGGACAGGCTTTACCACATCCCTGTTCCCCCCCTTTAACATTGACAGAGTCGGCCAGGACTAGCGTCAAAGCACCAAAAGTCACCAAATGTTTGCAAAACTTTAAAACTTTTGCAACTCTTCCGACATAAACAATTTGATAATTCCGAGCCCAAGTTTGGAGTGATTTCAGGGGTAAGATGACATACTATTTAATACATTGATCTTGAGATTGCCCACTTATCATTTCAGCTATGAAATGAAATTGACACTAGAGATACCTAGGGTCAGGTATCCGGCTCAGCGCATAGGTAGTTCATGCTTTTTCCCCGTGTGTGTCCTCCTCGTGTCTTCTATAGTGTTTAGTGGGGTTAACAAAGAGCTCATCCCATCCATTCCCTATTTAGGGTCCTGCACTAGGAGTACATAGGGTCAGATATCCGGCTCGGTGCATAGGTAGTTCATGCTTTTTCCCCGTGAGTCCCCCTTGTGCCATCTATAGTGTTTAGTGGGGTTGACGAAGAGCTCATCCCATCTGTTCCCTATCCAGGGTCCTGCACTAGGATTACCTAGGGTCAGGTATCCAGCTCGGCACATAGGTAGTTCATACATTTTCCCCCTTGTGTTCGCCTTGTTCTTCCATAGTGTTTAGTGGAGTTGATGAAGAGCTCATCCCATCCGTTCCCTATCTAGGGTCATGCACTAGGAATACCTAGGGTCAGGTATCCGGCTCGGCGCATAGGTAGTTCATGCTTTTTTTCCCTTTGTGTCCTCCTTGTGTCGTCTATAGTGTTTAGTGGGGTTGACAAAGAGCTCATCCCATCTGTTCGCTATCCAGGGTCCTGCACTAGGATTACCTAGGGTCAGGTATCCAGCTCGGCGCATAGGTAGTTCATACATTTTCCCCCTTGTGTTCGCCTTGTTCTTCTATAGTGTTTAGCGGAGTTGATGAAGAGCTCATCCCATCCGTTCCCTACCTAGGGTCATGCACTAGGAATACCTAGGGTCAGGTATCCGGCCCGGCGTATAGGTAGTTCATGCTTTTTCCCCCGTGTGTCCTCCTTGTGTCGTCTATAGTGTTTAGTGGGGTTGACGAAGAGCTCATCCAATCCGTTCCCTATCTAGGGTCCTGCACTAGGCATACATATCCGGCTCGGCGCATAGGTAGTTCATACATTTTCCCCCTTGTGTTCCCCTTGTGTCTTCTATAGTGTTTAGTGGGGTTGAGAAAGATCTCATCCCGTCCGTTCCTTATTTAGGACCCAGCACTAGGAATACCTAGGGCCAGGTATCCGGCTTGGAACATAGGTAGTTCATTCTTTCCCCCTGTGTGTCCTCCTTGTGCCGTCTATAATGTTTAGTGGGGTTGAGGAAGAGCTCATCCCACCTGTTCCCTATTTAGGGCCCAACACTAGGGATACCTAGGGTCAGGTATCCAGCTTGGCACATAGGTGCAGAACCTATTTAGGATGGTGAGGGTCTCCAGGGACCAGCAGTAGGGATATCTAGGGTCATGTATCCGGCTCGGCGCATAGGTGCGGAACCTATCTAGGGTGGTAAGGGACCCCATGGTCCAGCAGTAGGTTGAGTCAGGGGTCACCATCTTCCCTTTCCCTAGACACAGAGTTTCCCTTCCTTTTTGAGATTTGATTGGTACTTCACTCTTACTAGTGTGATAGATCCGTAGCTGGTGTATAAAGTTTAGAGAAGTTGTCCACTATTTAAAAAAAAAAACAAAAAAAAACAAGACCAGTATTGTCCATTGGCGTTGTGCGGCATCATAGTTTATCGGCATACAAATCAGTGGCGTTACGCTGCAGTACCAGGCACAGCCCATACACAAAACTGGTGCCATTTCTGCAAAAAATGACTTTACTTTTCTTATTCTCCGGAACAGCCGCTTTATAACAGTCGCTTAAAAAAAATTCTAGACTGAATGAAAGGGATTTCGAAGTGTCCTACTGACTGTGATACAAGACTTAGTCACAAGAGTGTTAAATATAAATTGATTTCTGAAAAGTGCAGTTACTTGGTGTCTGTGAAGAGATCAATCTAGTGACAAACAGGTATTTACTGGGTCACTGAACTTACTGTACTTAAGAACAACTCTAACCAAGCAGAACGATGTTCACAATCCGCACTGCACCGCGCCTCGCTATTACTGAGAAGCTTTACCAGTCGTTTTAATTGGCCACAATGGGGCCAGAGAAGCAATGTAAGTAAATGTATGCCGTTCATACTCGTATAGCTCTTAGAAGCTCTGTACTTCTAGTCAATGAGTAGGTAAATCAGTGAACATTTTTTTTCATGGAATTCATGTTTATATTTTACTTTTTGCTTGACTGAGTTTAACTATTACAATCGCGGAAACTGGTGGATGTGTATAAAATAGCAATAAGCTGTTCGATAGCCCTAGAATGTCCAACTCTGAGCCAGTAGACAGACTTGTTCTGTAAAATCAGGGGCACACCAAAAGTCCATTTGGCCTTTAGAAAAGGATTAATGCTATTAATGATCTGCAATAATTGTGAGCCCCCTGAGGAAACCCTATGCGAAACGCACGTCGGGGCCCTTGGTTGAAGTTCTGTCTCCCTACTAAGCAGGAGAAAATGGGTGAGTGACCTTTAGCACATTTACTGAGCGCTGTTTGATATCAGCATTATATTTATATGTCATACAGGGTATTTATTCAGAAAAATCCAGAAATAGTCCAGCCCAAGATCCAATGATAAAATGTAGAAACCTTTATTCCAAACTGTTAAAAAAGTCCATCATCATGAAATTCTTAAAGGTATGCGTTTTGAACATTCCTGTTCTTACTCTTTCCCCCCAGGGTTTCTCAATGTCAACTTTGGCCGACTTTTGAACATTCGTGCACGGTTCAATTCCAAGGTCTCCTCCGCAACAGGTGAGCGGGTTTTCCTTCCCCCCTCTTTTTTCTTACATGATTATGGGTATTTATTCAGGTATATTAGTGGGAATTTTCATACTAGCTGCTGAGCATTTAAATAGGACACATCGATCCTATTGATTGTATGTTGTGCCCATCTAATGCTACATAGTATACCCACATACAGAGATATATATATATACATATATATATATATATATATATATATATATATATATATAGATATAAATCCTAGTTTGACACTTATCTATATGGTATACTGATGTTATGTCACGTATATCGAAGTCTTACCTATGCGGTGGTGGAGGATGTGTTTCTGACTTGCTTTTCATCTTGTCTGTACCTGGTACTCTCTCCATACTTTTAATTCTATGTATTTGCATTTTTTAATGTTTAATAAAAATTAGTATTTTTTGAAGATATTTCTATTTCTGGACTTTCCTACTGCATCTTCTCTTATCGGATCTACAATAATTGGGGCCCTGTTGGAGTTTTTGCATTTGGACCCTTGAGCTTCAAGTTATGCCTCTGTGTAAGAGCATCCCCATATTGGAAGACTTGAGCTATCCATGTATTATATAGATGGGCATTATATATGACCATCATGGGACCACCCGAGTCCTAGAGCCATGGGCGCGCCAAAAGTCCATTTGGCCTTTAGAAAAGAACTAACGCTATGAAAGATTTGCAATAACTGGGGTTCCGTTGGAATTTTTGCTTTTTGACCCTTGAGCATCAAGTTATGCCTCTGTGTAAGAGCATTCCTCATAATGGAAGACTTGAGCTATCCATGTATTATATAGATGGGCATTATATATGACCATCATGTGACCACCCGAGCCCTAGAGCCATGGGTGCGCCAAAAGTCCATTTGGCCTTTAGAAAAGGGATAAGGCTATTAAAGATTTGCGATAATTGGGACCCTGTTGGAGTTTTTACATTTAGAACATTGAGCTTCAATTTATGCCTCTGTGTAAGAGCATTCCTCACATTGGAAGACTTGAGCTATCCATGTATTATGTAGATGGGCATGATATATGACCATTATGTTACCACCCGAGCCTAAGAGCCATGGGCGTGCCAAAAGTCCATTTGGCCTTTACAAAAGGATTAAGGCTATTAAAGATTTGCAATGATTGTGAGCCCCTGAGGAAACCCTACGCGACACGTGCGTCGGGGCCCATGGTCGAAGTTCTCTTTCTCCCTACTAAGCAGGACAAAATGGATAAGTGATTTACCTTGAGCTTCAAGTTACTCCTCTGTGTAAGTGGATTCACCATATTGGAATACATGGGTTATCCATGTTTTATGTAGACAGACATTATATATGACCATCATGTAACAACTGTTATGGCCAAAATCAGCTGTTTACTTAAGATAATGGGAGGTAACGAGTACAAGCAAATATATTAAAAAAAAAAACATTTTTAATTTAGCTGCTCAGAGAATTATGCTTCTTTCTCCACTTATGAGACACTTCTTCTGTTCCCTCTTGCTTTCTGAACTTGTCAGTCACTAAAATCCATCTTGCTATAGACAAGATCAACTACCAGCTCACTAACACATAGCTGCTCAGAGAACTATGCTTATTTCTCCACTTTTGAGCCTTTTTTTCTGTTCCATCTTGCCTTTTGAACTCATCAGTCACTAAAATCTATCTTGATATAGACAGGATAGACTGCAAGACATCACATCGCAACTGCCTATTAAAGTTTATGCAGAGAAGAGAGAGAGGAAGGAGCAAAAAGATGGTGCAACAGCTTTCTAGTAAGTGTTTTATCTCAACCCTAACATGTATTTGCCCCCTGCACCTATTGTAGTTACGCCCCCAGCATTCACTATATTATGTAAGCACATCCCCGGCATATTGACAGATCACTCGGCACAGAGGCCTCCAGAGCCGAGCACTCTTGTCCATCCATCTTTCTCCAAAAAGAATGAGCTATGTCTGGTTTCCTTTTACTTTCCCAGTTCAGATGAGGCCTGACTTGGTACTTGGAGAGGTAGGACATTAGCAATAGGGATTAGGGATGATCGAATATCACAAATATTCAGCAATATTCAGCTTCGCGAATATCCGATGAATAGGTCGCCGCTATGCGAATATTCGATGCGCAATGTAAGTCTATGGGAAGCCCGAATAGTTGCTATTCGGTAACTATTCGGGTTTCCCATAAACTTACATTGCGCATCGAATATTTGCCAATAGTCGAATACCGGCGACCTATTCGGCAAATATGGGCGTTGCCAAATATTTGAGGTATTCGATCATCCCTAATAGGGATCATCCAAAATGAGGTCACCTTGTCGTAGTTGGAAGATTTTGTGCTTTTTGATGAAAATTTGTTAAATGTGTCCCATTTTTGTATGCACATAGCAATAGTGGAGTTTGTGCTCATGAATCGCAGTGTGCTGATGCATAGTGTACTTATATGTTTTTTAGATTTCTTGCAAGACCTTATGACCCTTTTCTAGATACCACTGGTGTAGTCGATTCTTTGCTAAAGATGAGTGAAACTGTTTGAGGAAAAGTGATTGTGCATCAAATTTTTCCAAAAATATATCAGCATGGAAAAAAAACACTAACCTGGCTGCTCATCTGTCCTGGCTCTGCAATGCCTCGTCTGGAGATTTGGGCATTAGATCCTACATGTGTCCTTTTCAGCTCCTCCATCACTTGGTGCCATAGCTTGCAACAGTAAGCGAACCTCAGATCTCACGATGTGCGCCATGAAGTCACAACTTGTTAGGAAACATCATGACGAGTGATGTGACATCTTTGATGGGTCTTTGGCTGAGTAAAGATTATGGAAAAGCCAATGAGGGTATAGGGAGGAAAAAAGCGCTGAGCACCAGATAGAGGGCTGCTGAGAAATAGGTTAACAGCAATATTTTCATGAGGGTACCACAACGGAGACTGGTCTCTCCTATTTCTGGTGTCAGGAGATCACAGCGCAGGGCTTCATACACACTTGCTCAGGTTAATACTGCTGGCTGTGAAGATTCTCCTTTATCCAGCACTGCTAAAGTCAAGTAGATCCTCTGGTCTCCTGAATCTCTGTATGTATGCAATACTCAGCTGTTCTCTATTGCTAATTAGCCCTGATATAAAGACTTTTCTCCTAGCCCAGGTAACTGTTGGTGGTAGTTTCTGCTTTTCTTGCCTCTAGAGGGAACTTGTGAGTTGAGGACCAGGAAGCCATTCAGAGAACATTTGTTTAGTTAAAGTTGTGCTGTTTTCCCTTCCTTAGTCCTCTTTGGTTTTTCTCCTCTGCTCCGTTCCTCCTTATTATCTCTTGTTGTATGGAGTGCTGTGTATGATTGCTGTTTCTTTTACCCTTGTATGTCTAATCCTCTCTGTGTCTTTAACTTAGGGCTCATGTCCACTTGAATACCACTTCTGATGCGAGAGCATTGGAAGCGATATGCTAATGACCCTATGCTGTAAGCGTTAGCCGAGGGTCATGCGTCTGTGATGTGTTCTTGCGATCGCATTTCAGGTGCGGAGAAGATGGAGGGAGAACTTTCTCCCCATCTCCTCCGCTGTCTGTCTCTGCGTGCACCGCACTGCAGTCGGATGACATGCGAGTGCAGTGTGATGATTCACACGCTCCCATAGGCTTGTATGGGGTGCGTGAGCTGAAACTCACTGCAAAATGCAACATACTGTGATTGCACCGAGAGCACGATTCGTGCCATAGAAAAATAAGCAAGAGGACACTGCCCTATAGATTAACACTGGTGCAAGTGCAATCTGATTTTTTATCTGATCGCACTCACACATAAAAATCGCAAGTGGACATGAGCCCCTAGAGCGAGACTAGCGTTCCCACTGCCTTGCACACTATACAGGGCTGAGTTCAGGGAAAGACAGTGATAAGCCCGTGATTGGCGACTGGTTGAAAGAACCCGTGGAGAATGCAGGGATCAGTCTCAGGTGAGTTTAGGAGGTGACTCTGCTCCCCTTTCCCTGGCGTAAAGGCCCCGTTACACGCAACAACATCGCTAACGAGATGTCGCTGGGGTCACGGAATTCGTGACGCACATCCGGCCTCGTTAGCGATGTTGTTGCGTGTGACACATACGAGCGACCGCTAACGATCCCAAATACTCACCAAATCGTTGATTGTTGACACGTCATTCATTTTCAAAGTATCGTTGCTCGTTCTGGACGCAGGCTGTTCGTCGTTCCTGAGGCAGCACACATCGCTACGTCTGACACCCCAGGAATGACGAACAACAGCGTTCCTGCATCCTCCGGCAACGAGGTGGGCGTGTCTTTAATGCAGCTGCTCTCCGCCCCTTCGCTTCTATTGGTGGCCCGCTGTGTGAAGTCACTGTGACGCCGCACGAACCGCCCCATTAAAAAAGAGGTTGTTCGCCGCCCACAGCGACGTTGTTAGGAAGGTCAGTTCATTTGACACGCACTACCGATATTGTGCGCCACGTGCAGCGATTTGCCCGTGACGCACAAACGACGGGGGCGGGTGCGAACGCTAGCGATGTCGCAGCGTGTAAAGCAGCCTTAAGAGTCCACCGTTGTAACGTGTTCCCTGTGTGTTGTGTCACTCGCCGGGGGTTTGCATGTACCTGGCGGAACCCCGGTAATCACTGCATGACAGATATATTTCTTTTTTTATACCCCATGTTTATTATGCTCTGGAGCCTTGAAATACTATAATGCATAATAAAAAAAGTAATAATTTTTCATTAAATGAATTTGATACGGATCAAATTTTTTTGGCCAAATTTGAGTGCACTGCGGTAATTAAACTTCGGCTGATTTGCTCATCACAATTCACTACGTTGTACAGTTGCCTTTTAGGCTTGTAAATTCTAAAAAGATCCATCTTTTGCAGCAACTGGTGATGAGATTGTTGTTTCTTTTGAATTCTTAAGTACAATATATTACACAATGTTGCTTTTCTCGCAAACAATAATGAAGATGGAAGATTTCAGATAAAGATACGTCTTTGTCTTCATTTTCCCCTTAATAACAATCCCGCGGTTGTATGTCAGCTGTGACCAGGCAACAAGACGGGAAGATTAAATTAATGTTTTCCACAGTTTGCAAAACATCTTTTATACAATTGATATTTACTTATTCATTATTCCTTATTCTCTGCGTCTTCTACTTGTCATTATGTTAAATTACGATTTCCTCCGTAGAACTTGGTGTCTCTTCTCCTTCCTGCACCTTCTCTGTATGTTAGCAATTAAATTAATTGAAAAGTCAACACGAATCCTTTAAGTTTCTCACGGCTCGTACTTTGATTAGACAAGATCAGTAAAGTTACTCTGCGCCTATTTGATAAGAAAAGATAAACCGGATTTTAGCATCATATTATATGTGAATTAAAAGGTCAAATTTGTTGACATCAAAAGCTGTGAATTGGTAAGGGCGCATTTACACCGGACGACAATTGGGAATGAATTCTCGATTTCCGATTGCAGGATTGCCTAAACAACACCCCATGTAGTAGAAACGTGAACAGAAATCGAGTATATACCCGATTTCTGCTCACGTTTCTACTACATCCTTACACCTCGGGGCTGCAGATGATACCACTACTGAATGTGCTTCATAGGGGTTGGGACTTGTTGCCTCAGGAACGACGAACAACCTGCGTGCAAAAGCAGCAACGATACTCGGGAATAGAACGACCGGACAACGATCAACGATAAGGTGAGTATTTTTGATCGTTAGCGGTCGTTCGTACGTTTCACACGCAACGACGGCGCTAACGAGGCCGGATGTGCATCACGGATTCTGTGACCCCAACGACATCTCGTTAGCGATGTCGCTGCATGTAAACCCCGCTTAATGCTCATTGCATATTCACTGCAACGTGGACCTGGAAGAAGCAGCGCTAGAAACATCAGCCCCACGGAGAGCAGTGCTGGGGACAGATGAGTAAAATGTTCCTGCTCTCCATGTGCTATCATGGATAGCACACGGAAAACGCTCATGTGCCAAAATCACGGCACACAAAGGGCTATACGCACATTCAACATGTCAACATGTCCGTGTAAAACGTGTGTAAAAGAGGCCTTAGACAGAATGGGACTGCCGATGTCATGCTGACGGACAGCCGACTCCTCGCTGTCAATCCCCGAAACATTGGCAGTCATGTCCTATTAACAGAGAAGAGCAGAAAAGAAGTCGTTGACCTGCTGTCATGAAGTAGGTAGGATCCACAGAATCATTGGCAGGAGTCGTCTGTGGCTGCTGTCCATTTTTCTACACCTGTGCTTTGCGCTGCATCTCCTGTCCGGTGTTTACGCAGAGCTAAAAAACTTCCAGGTGTGAGCGGGATCGGGAGATCATTGTGCATTCGCAGTGACCTGCTTGCCTAAAGTTCCAGCATATAGTGAATGTCAAACAAGGACTTCCAGCTGTATATCCCAGAGGTCACTGGTGCTATTAACGGCCATAAATTCTGGCCTAAGATGAACAGCGAGGCTGGTGATGCATTGTGCTGGAGGCAGTAGAGCCGGTCAGGAAGCAGAGAGCAGCATGGATGGCTGGAGAGGTAAGTTGTGAGTATCTTTTCTTTAAATTCTTTTGTGCCCATGTTGCTTTTTAACTTGCTTCTTTTAATCAATAAAAGCAAGGAAAAAGTATCCCAGCAAAGTCTATGAAAATCCTGACTTGCTGTGCACATGTTGCTTCTTATTCCCTTGCAGTTTTTGTTGCTGAAAAAAGAAGCAGCATGTCAATTGTTTCTGCTTGAGGCATGACTAAAGCATGAAAAGAAGCGTGGAAAAAGCATGGAAAGAAGCATGAAAAAGAAGTAGAAAAAAAGCTTCACAAAAGCATGAAAAGAAGCATGAAAAAAGCATGGAAAAAAAGCATGAAAAAGGCATGAAAAGAAGCATGAAAAGAAGCATGAAAAAAGCTTGAAAAGACTCATTAAAAAGAAATATGAAAAAGAGGCATGAGAAAGAAGTATGAAAAAGAAACATGAAAAAAGTAGGAAAAGAAGCATGAAAAGAAGCATGAAAAAGCATGAAAAGAAGCATGAAAAAGAGCATGAAAAAGAAGCATGAAAAGAAGCATGATAAAAATCATGAAAAAAGCATGAAAAAGCTTGAAAAGAAGCATAAAAAAGCTTGAAAACAAGCATAGAAAATGAAAAGAATATTGAAAAAAGCATGAAAAAGAAGCCGAAAAATGTGCTTTTTTTTCAGCAGCTTTTATTTCTGCCAAAACACGTTTTTTTGTGCAGAACAAAATCTGCTATGTGGGCACATATCTTTACTGACCACCTACTCTTTAGCAAGATGGCAGCCAGCACATATCCTTCTGATTCCACATTGACTGAATTACAAGGTTCTATTCTATCTATACAGATTTTTTGAAAATTTTGTGTAAATCTCAATTCAAATCAAATAGATTTACTTATCACCGATGCATTTAATTAAAAGCGTGGACAACCCCTTTAGTCATTGAAAACGAGGGGAGGAAGAGGAAGATATTGCAGATAAATTGCTGAATAAGGTAATTTCCAACATACTTTAAAAAAAAAAGCCGTTAAATAGAAATATAACATTTTAAAATTCATTATAAAAGCCAAGAAACCGAATGAGAATTTTGGAGAATGTGAAAGAGACATATATCACCGCGGAGCGTTCTTGGCTCGTCGTCTTCCCGTTATATAGTTATTACACTTGTTCACTCTTGATTGGCAGCGCAGAATTAATTGGATTTCAGATTGGAATCTGATTGGCCTGGTCTCATTAAATCAGCTCTCCTAAGTCCGTGGTCTGAGCGATTTATTTATGATAAGTAAGTGGTAGTATATGTTCAGAAACAATCATGGTGCTCTTTGATTTATAGCTCAATGCAAATCAGATAGTTGAGGCTTCGTTAAAGATATAGCTCCATATTAAAATCCCAGGCTCAAACGGTTGTCAGAAGTGTATGTAAATTGGAAGCCTTGTTTCCCGCGCGGCCGTTCCCTATATGCACGGAATGATAAAGGAATGTAAACCAACTCATCAGTTTTTCCTTTTTGGTTCCACCACGAGAAAAGGTGCTAATTAAATTTAATTAGCTAAACACCGTACATGTATTTTCTTCGTGAACTTACCTGCAAATTAAACAATGTATAAAAACAAAAAGAAAACTTGCTAAATAAGTGTGGATGTTTATGATACGGCTCTCCGCGAAAAAAAAAATAAAAAATGTATCCCTCCAAATTCACGGTCCATATGTGCTACCAATATCCCAGGTTAATTGCAACCGCCAGACTTGATGTTTACTTTGAAATATCCACGGAAAAAACAATTCTAAGGATGAATACTCGGTAAAGTACACAGCAGATGGTAAACACGCCATTTTTCGAGAAAGTATTTAAAGCTTTATTTTACTTTTTTAAATTAAATTAATTGTTTAAATAATATTTTATAATGCCCCCCCCTCCGTAAAATAACAGAAACAACATTAAGATATCACAAAGGGATTATGAATCGCCGTACTGAGTTTTTATCTTTTGGGGCTGCATACGAGTTATGGCAAAAGTTTCACAAACGCCTTATAATAAGCATAAAAAAGTGACTTTTTTGGAAACTTTGGGAGAATCGAGTGACAATTTGTATCTTTTTAAAAAAAAAATAAAAAAAAATAGGCATCTAAAGAATTCATTAAGATGACCTCAAATTATGTTGCAACATACAGCCACATAATTAAAAGGTAATTCCCATCTTTGGGTATGTGCAGGTGGTGTCGTCTTCAAGCATATTCGACCTTGAATCCAAAGGAGAAAGCTCTGCAAAAGCACCCCATAAAATGAACATAATAATTTCACATTATGCACAGAAAATATGTATATCCTTTATTAAACAATTATTAAAACCATAGACACAATAAAATCCTAAACGAAGCACTGAGGTTGCGAAACGTGCATCGGGTGCACGGAGATACCGCTCCTTAACCCTGATTTGGGGCCCTGTATCTTATTGCTTTGCTGATATAATGTGATGTCTCAATGGTGTTTTTCCTTATTGTATTCTCTAACACTTGTAAGTACTTAATTAAATTCACTAATTATATTATATATATTTGAAATTATACTATTAAGACATTACATTTTATTGACTTATTTTAACTTGGTTTGTTGAATTACATACATATATTATGGGGGGGACTCCATTAAATTTTATTAGGTTCCAGATTTCCGTATTTCCCTAATTAATACCATCTGTTCTTTGGGTTGTTCCATGTTCATTGTGTCTGCTGTGTTAATCACTGTTTAATAAAAGATATACACCGGATGAATCGGTAGTATACCGCGAAACGGCCGTCGGAGGTTCCCCTCTGGTTTGGCTTGGCTCCCCTGCACCACCACTGTGATTAGGTAAGCGCTCCACTGTGTCCATTACTCGCCCTGTGGATATGGGCATAAGCAATTACCTTTTGACTGATTATCATATCATATTGTGCATATGGCCCACCTCCACCTATTGAAAGGGCTTTATGGATTTTTTGCTTGCACCTTACCTTATCCGGTAGCATTATTAATCTGTATATCTTTAAGGGCTCCCCCCTTTATGAGCTAAGCCACATTATATGAATTTTACTATACTATGGTTGTGGTCCACGGGACCCAGGCATTCATTGGAGGTTTCCCTCTGGTCTGGCTCCCCTGTACCACCACCGTTAGCAGGCAAGCGTTTTATTCGCATGGGCTAGTTTACCGATCCCTTGACTAGTTACTATATTACGTATAGCCCATCTCTAACTTTAACTTTGAAGGGTTTATCTATATATTGAGAATTTTTTGCGTCTTGCCTGATTTCCCAAACCCATACAAATTGTGGGCACCCCTAGCTCAAGCCCTACCATTTTGACTTGTTACAGAGTCTTTTTATTGCGGTCTACGGGACCCAGGTATTTATTCCCTCAATTCTGTGCTTGAAATGTCCTTTTTCCTACCTTTTGTTATTTATTGAGATTGAAAATTAATTTTCTATATTAGCACCAGTACTCCTTGTGCTCTTGTTTGATCGTATGCTTTTGGAGTGTGCTGTCTCGTGACCACACTGTAGGGTTAAAATTATACCCGGTCCAGTGTGATCCATATGAGACCTCAAGCTGTGACCATGAGGCTCTTTGTTTGGATACAGATTCTTTACTGTAAGAGTAGTGTTGACTATGGATTCTTTACTGTAAGAGCAGTGAGGCTATGGATTCTTTACTGTAAGAGCAGTGAGACTGTGGATTCTTTACTGTAAGAGCAGTGAGACTGTGGATTCTTTACTGTAAGAGCAGGGAGACTGTGGATTATTTACTGTAAGAGCAGTTGAGACTGTGGAATCTTTACTGTAAGAGCAGTGAGACTATGGATTCTTTACTGTAAGAGCAGTGAGACTGTGGATCCTTTACTGTAAGATCTTTACTGTAAGAGCAGTGAGACTGTGGATCCTTTACTGTAAGAGCAGTGAGACAATGGAACTCTCGGCCACATAATGTTGTAATGGTTGATTCACTTTTAAAATTTAAGACACTTGTCTCCTTTCTTGAAAAATATAATATTACTGGTTATGTGCACTAGATACCTTGATGGGGCGTTGATCCAGGGAACTAGTCTGATTGCCGTATGTGGAGTTGGGAAGGAGTTTTTCCGCTAATATGGCGCTTACTCTGTGCCCATGGGGTTTTTTGCCTTCCTCTGGATCAACATGTTAGGTTAGGTCATGGGTTGACTCAAATCCGACAGTGCATTAAAACAGCAGGCAAAGAGCCTGGTGTAGGTCTCCTGGGGACGACGGCTGTTTCATCGAAGTACCAAGAGGAACGAAACGGCTGTGGTCCCAGAAGACCTACACCCAGCTCTTTGCCTGTTGTTTTAGTGCACTGTCGGATTTGAATAAAGCACTTTTGGGATACCCGCTGGATTTACTGTGGCTTCCTACTCTTATGGATGTTTGCAAGTTTATCTTGTAATGTGATTAACCTGCAAATTAACCCTATATCTGCAGCTCAATTTCGTTTTTTGCACATGACAAGTTTCCTTTAAGAGTCTGTGAGCTGACACATAAATGTAAGACATGGGAATCCAAACCAGAAGCCAACTGCATATTGTTTCCATAGATAATCTACTTTTTCTTATTAAATCCGAGCTATTAAAGCACACATTCATCTAGATAGAGCATTTCTTTTTTTAGCTTTATATCTTCCCCACTGTTGATTGACACAGAAGAATTAATTGGGCTTCAAGATGAATCCTGTATATTTCAATAATTGGTCTTTTTGCTGCTAACATTTTCTGTTTCAGTAATTTTCTGATTATAAAAAAAGCTGATTTTACTTTTGGCACAATTACCTTTTTTTTTTTTAGTTGCTTACAAACATTTTGCATATTATTTACCTCTAATATAGTAGAGCAATTATTTAAGCTGTTCTAACATAGGGCTTTCATCAGAAAAATATTCTCTTTTTTTTTGCTAATTTATTTTTATAGAAAAGGTAGAATAAAAGCCGGAAAATAATAAATTGGGCGGAGGGTTACATCTATGTTGGGCTATACGATGAGTCGGGGGTTGGGGTTTGCATCTAAATCTGAGAAAAACAGGATTCAGATGGAACCCAGATAATTTTCTTATAATTAAAGTTAACCCTTATATGTATTAAACATCTCATAATTTGCAGACCACTGATTGAAAGTTAAAATAAAGAATATAGTTAATAATAAACATTGTCATTATACTCACAAGTCCCGCGACACGTCCTGCAGACTCTGTCTCCCGCCGCTTCTGCTTCCACGTCCAATCATCACTGTGCCCTCCTGGAAACCACCGCTGATGATAGAACCTTCTGTGACGTCATAGCCATGTCACCAGTCACGTGTGAATGTTGTGTTATCTCATTGGCTACAGACTGCTCACATAACTATGACGTAATGCAAGGTCCTGTACTGTCAATGGATAGGGATAGACGAGCATGCTACTTGGTATACTCGGTGAGTGCCGAGTATCGGCGAGATGCTCGGGCACATGGTCGGCTCCCCGTCCCACCATGTTGGTGCTCTTTACACAGTCAGCCCACATGCAGGGATTGGCTGCCACACACTGTAATGCCACAGCCGGTGAATAGTGACTCCGGGAATCAGGTGATCGTAGATCACTGTTACTATAGTAACCCGCTTGTTAGGTTACTATGGCAACGGTGGCAGTGGTGACGTCACCGCTTACCAACCAGCAGCCTCTGCTCACTCATTGAGTTATTAGACAGCACAGGGAGAAGAAGCGTTCTCCCCAACCATGCTTTCTGATATAGCAGAGCTAGATCGGTTGAAGAAGACAGAAGAAAAGGATCGTGGAGGGGTGAGAGGGAGAAATAAACATGGAGTTCCTAAGTGTGTCTGTGTATTTATTTCTAATAAAGTATTTTTTATCTGTGTAGTGTCTTTTTTTTTAACCCTTTATTGGAGATTCTTAATAGCTGGGTCAAACTTGGCCTGAGATTAAGAATCTCGGGCTTAATACCAGCTGATAAAACAAAGCTGGTATTAACCCCTTATTACCTAGCGTGCCACCCACCACCAGGGCTGCTGGAGGAGTTTGATACAGAGCCAGAAGATGGCGCTTCTATGAAAGCACCATTTTCTGGAGCGGCTGCGGACTGCAATTCGCAGCAGGGGCCACAGAAAGCTTGGGCCAACCTGCGCTGCAGATGCCAATCCTCAGCTGCCTAGTTGTACCTGGCTGGACACAAACATTAGGTGAAGCCCACGTTGTTTTCATAATTATTTAATAAAATTCATGAAATAATTAAAAAGAGGGCTTATTTTTATTATTATATTTTTGGTTCTCAGCCGGGTACAAATATGCAGCTGGGGGTTGGGTGCAGCCCGTATCTGCCTGCTGTACCTGACTAGCATACAAAAATATGGCGGAGAAAACACATTATTTTTTTTTTAATTATTTTTTTAAATAACTAAAACAAAATGGGGTTCCCTGTATTTTGATTGCTAGTCAGGTAAAGCCAGGCAACTGAATGCTGGGATTCTCCGTAGCCGTCTCTGGAAATGGTGCAATGTTGCCAGGGACATTACCCGGCTCGTCCAGCAGCCCTGGTGCCGGATGGCACGCTGGGTAATAAAGGGGTTAATACCAGCTTTGTATTCTCAGATGGTACTAAGCCCGAAATTCATTGTGTCACGCCAAATTAGACATGACCAGAATGAATTTCGAGCAAACAGTAAAAACACAACACAGAGAATTTTTTTTTTATTAGAAACAAAACAAAAAAACATTTAGAGACTCCATCTTTATTATGAAAACAATCTTTAGTCCGATGTAATCCACAGGGACAGCAATGTCAGCTCTGCTTCATCACTGTGCAAAGAGCGAGAAGCAGGCCTCCACTTGCATCTCACATTGCCTCAGCCCACTCTCAGGACAAGTGCACCTTCCCAGGAAAGCTCGTGATCGGGATCGTGTGCACGAATACCATGTGTTCGGTACGGACCCCGAATTTCACAGTTCGGGTTTGCCCATCCCTAATGTCAACCAAATAAAGATAGCGATATAAAAACGCACACCCCCTAAAGTGAAAAGAGTCTAAGCGGCTAAAAAAAAAAAATAATAATTTTTGAAAAACTAAAAAAATATATATTTTTTTCACTTACGGTTTAATTGGGGATTAGCTTCCTGATCACTTTACATAATTCAGTTTATTGTGTGGAAGACCAATATTGTTTAAATGTTCACATGAAATTAAGTTTGTACACAGTCAACATTTAAGCGGAGCCATTTTTCCACCGCATCTTTTATTCTTTACATTTTACACTTTGACAGGGTTTATTTTGAAGCTGTGTGAAGCCAATTAAAGTTAAGTACATAATATATGGTGTTTATACAAAAAAAATAATCTATTTTTTTTTTTTTATTGTATTTATTTTTTTCAGTAAGTCAAGCATTATTCCGGATTATAAGCATTATATCTCCAGGTATCTTTATATTTTACAATGTATTTATGTGAAAAATTCATCTGTACTTATCACAAGTACATTTATTTTACAATGGATTCTATAATGAGATTTATTTTATGGCAAGGGGGAAAAAGTGAGGAGTAAATGGTTTTGGAGTGGCTTAGCACTTTCTAACTTTAGATATTATGATTATGCTTTACAAATAGAGCAACTAATTGGTGGGTTTATGATCTCTTCATTTTTTTTCTTAAAAATAAACCTTTATCCTTTATGATCCCTCAGACTATAATTTTCTCAGCATAAAATGGTATTTCCGGAGAGCGTGCAATTTAAAACCATACTCAGCATCGAATGACTTGGGCTTGTAAAATGGAATGGAAGAACCAAATAATCACCATTAAAGGTGATAGAATCTTTGCAAATTTAATGTATTTTCCCCAAAATTTGATATGCAGCTAATCAGTTTGCCAGGACTCGCAATACTGCAGTCACGCTCGCTAAGGGTGATGAGCGTGGTACGTGTGTTCAGACCTATGGGCGTCTGATGCACAATAAAAAACACACAAAGGGGACACCAAGGACACATTAATAATCGAGGGCCCTGGAGCTAGTGCGAGGGGTAAATACCTCCTATCCTCACCTGCAGCTGTCCCTATTGTCCTATTCAGTCCCTCTACAGTCTCCTCAATTGTTGCTGAGCAGGAACCTGGGACCCTGAGAAACCCTGCAGATGCCCTGGCTAGTGAGAGGCAGGTGATGTTCGCTAGACAAACTGGGGAAACAGCAATGAAAAAAGGATAAAGCCTGAGTTCAGGACAACTCCACAGCAGTACCTTACACCAAGGCAGCCAGACAACAAAGAATTTGTATCTTCAGCAAAGATTGCTGGGAAACACCATTACTTAAACCTGAAGGGACATGGCTACAAAGCAGCGGCAGCTGAAAAACCCAGCTAGGAACTGGCTGGTCATCAAAACTGACCTTAACTCATTAGGCACTGAACGAAATAAAACTACATTTACATCTAGAGTCACATATGGAAATGAGATATTTCAACCTTAAATCCATCACTAGTCTCTAGAAATAGAAAGGCGGCTGTGACAACTGCAAAACATCCAAATGTGCTGCCATTATATGTTCAACACTCTGAGGTCCCAACCCCCTTCAAGCTCTTTAACAGAAACACAGCCTTAGTGGAATTCACACAGAAACAAATGATAATTTGGTAGTATCCAACAGCCTATAGTACATTTCATGCTTTTTAAGATTTATAAATGGTCCAAAAATTATCCGTCTTAGTCATTTGTGATCAGGTAGACCGTTCTTTGCTTAACAGTAACTATAACTGATAGTGTCGCTATCAGAGGTAACATTATCCTGCTGTGACTGGGAGAAGTGATATTCAATAATGTCCACTGCTTCCTTGCCACAAATACTCTTGGAGGCAAGGAGGTAAGGAGGCAAAATGTGGCTTGTATTTGTTAGCCCTGCTGTTGGCATGGTTGGTATCAGTGGTGTTGATGCTTCTCTTGCTATTTACTGCTCTCAAATTCTTAGCTGTGATACGGAACCTTTTATTTTACACTACTCCATTTATTGGCATTGCCACATTTATTACCATACGTTTTTTCCAACAATATAATTACATTTTTACAATATTTTCTACTTCAATTAATGAACCCATGACAAAAAAAGTCATAATAAAGACCCAATAAATATAATATAAAATGTTAGGTACAGTCAGGGCCAGAAATATTTGGACAGTGACACAAGTTTTGTTATTTTAGCTGTTTACAAAAACATGTTCAGAAATACAATTATATATATAATATGGGCTGAAAGTGCACACTCCCAGCTGCAATATGAGAGTTTTCACATCCAAATCGGAGAAAGGGTTTCGGAATCATAGCTCTGTAATGCATAGCCTCCTCTTTTTCAAGGGACCAAAAGTAATTGGACAAGGGACTCTAAGGGCTGCAATTAACTCTGAAGGCGTCTCCCTCGTTAACCTGTAATCAATGAAGTAGTTAAAAGGTCTGGGGTTGATTACAGGTGTGTGGTTTTGCATTTGGAAGTTGTTGCTGTGACCAGACAACATGCGGTCTAAGGAACTCTCAATTGAGGTGAAGCAGAACATCCTGAGGCTGAAAAAAAGAAAAAATCCATCAGAGAGATAGCAGACATGCTTGGAGTAGCAAAATCAACAGTCGGGTACATTCTGAGGAAAAAGGAATTGACTGGTGAGCTTGGGAACTCAAAAAGGCCTGGGCGTCCACGGATGACAACAGTGGTGGATGATCGCCGCATACTTTCTTTGGTGAAGAAGAACCCATTCACAACATCAACTGAAGTCCAGAACACTCTCAGTGAAGTAGGTGTATCTGTCTCTAAGTCAACAGTAAAGAGAAGACTCCATGAAAGTAAATACAAAGGGTTCACATCTAGATGCAAACCATTCATCAATTCCAAAAATAGACAGGCCAGAGTTAAATTTGCTGAAAAACACCTCATGAAGCCAGCTCAGTTCTGGAAAAGTATTCTATGAACAGATGAGACAAAGATCGACCTGTACCAGAATGATGGGAAGAAAAAAGTTTGGAGAAGAAAGGGAACGGCACATGATCCAAGGCACACCACATCCTCTGTAAAACATGGTGGAGGCAACGTGATGGCATGGGCATGCATGGCTTTCAATGGCACTGGGTCATTTGTGTTTATTGATGACATAACAGCAGACAAGAGTAGCCGGATGAATTCTGAAGTGTACCGGGATATACTTTCAGCCCAGATTCAGCCAAATGCCGCAAAGTTGATCGGACGGCGCTTCATAGTACAGATGGACAATGACCCCAAGCATACAGCCAAAGCTACCCAGGAGTTAATGAGTGCAAAAAAGTGGAACATTCTGCAATGGCCAAGTCAATCACCAGATCTTAACCCAATTGAGCATGCATTTCACTTGCTCAAATCCAGACTTAAGACGGAAAGACCCACAAACAAGCAAGACCTGAAGGCTGCAGCTGTAAAGGCCTGGCAAAGCATTAAGAAGGAGGGAACCCAGCGTTTGGTGATGTCCATGGGTTCCAGACTTAAGGCAGTGATTGCCTCCAAAGGATTTGCAGCAAAATATTGAAAATAAAAATATTTTGTTTGGGTTTGGTTTATTTGTCCAATTACTTTTGACCTCCTAAAATGTGGAGTGTTTGTAAAGAAATGTGACAATTCCTACAATTTCTATCAGATATTTTTGTTCAAACCTTCAAATTAAACATTACAATCTGCACTTGAATTCTGTTGTAGAGATTTCATTTCAAATCCAATGTGGTGGCATGCAGAGCCCAACTCGCGAAAATTGTGTCACTGTCCAAATATTTCTGGACCTAACTGTAGATAGATAGAGAGGTATGTGCTTTGAAACTCCACCCACGGCCTAGTCACTCATGGAAACTGGGCACCGCCTCGGTGATGCCAGGTCAACTTCCAATCCCGGACATTGACATGACATCACTGGACATAGTTTGAGGTCGCTGCAGCTCGGGTGACATAATGGGGATGAGCGGCCAATGATAGCGCCGCTCACAGGCAGAATTGAGAAGTGAAAGTATTTCATGGAGACCGAGTCCCGCCTCGGTGATGCCAATTCCGGAAGTTGACATGACATCACCGGACATCAGAGGTCACGGCAGCCCGGGTCACGTGATGGAGATGAGTGGACAGTGATAGCGCCGCTCACAGGCAGAATTGACAACCGAAGGTATTTCATGGAGATTGTGTTCTGCCTCGGTAATGCCAGGTCAACTTCCAATTTCGGATGTTGACATGACATCAGTGGACATAATCAGAGGTCACTGCAGCCGAAGTCATGAGATAGGGATGCGCGTACATCAATAGCGCCGCTCACAGACAGAATTGACAAGTGAAAGTATTTCATGGAGACCAAGTCCCGCCTCGGTGATGCCCGGTAAACTTCCAATACCGGAAGTTGACATGACATCACCGGACATCAGAGGTTACTGTGTAAGACCTGTTAACATTTACATATATAGGTTAGAAGACTGTTTGTGGACTTTCCCTTGTGTTATGCTGCCACCTGCTGTCAAAACAAAGAACAGCGGACACAAGGCCCCTGCTGGTCCGATTTACTTGGTACAGTCCTGAACAGGATGTGAAGAGAGACAGGAGGAGGAGCTATTTTTTTTTGTTTTGTAGCTGTTTATGCAGAGAGCAGTGTGTTCGGCCGTGCTGAAGAAGAGAAGGCCGCAGTCTGCTCTGCCGAACGAGGTCCAAGTACCTGAGAGTGTTGCGTGGTGTCTTCCCAAGACACAGATCCAAGAAAGGCTGGATGTGGAGCGAGGTGCCAGACAGCACGGGCAAGTTACAGATCCGGGACAAAGACTGAACTTTACAGGTGTCTGCCGGCGGAACACGGGCCCCAACGGTGACGAGGTACCCCACGCTGAAACCTGCAGTTAAGTGTGCACACTACTTTTAGTTAGGGACAGATAGGAAAAGACTCTGCACTGTGTTATACGAGTAAGGTAACAAGGACCCTGCGATATTTTGATTAATAAGGATTTTGTGTTTTGCTTTTGGAGGACAATCTGAGGCTTTGCAGCCTTGACAAGCTATTCAAAGTAGTTGTATGTATATTACATTATATCTACTGCTGTGCACCTTCCCGTTTCTCTCCCCCCTCCTTTCCCGCACTTTTCCTCCACCAGTGTTGTGCAATACGTTATTAAATTTGCATTGATTAACCCCCGTGGTTCTGTGCAGTCCTTGCGTATCCGGTTACCTGCAGGTTATTACAACTGCAATCCGGATCATGTGATGGGGATGAGTGGACAGTGATAGCACCCCTCACAGGCAGAATTAATAACAGCAGTCATTTAGAAAAAGCCTTCTGTCACAGCTTTACATCAATGTGGCCACTATGCTTCATAGTGGACAACCCCTTTAACATCCCAAACCATCAAAGTTATGATAATACCAAAAGTAGATGTCAATGGCAAAGCACAAAAAAATTGGCACCATTCTGGTACCAGTGGATGATGTTATAGAAAATAAAAAAAGGTTTTGGCTAGCAAACTGATCTAGAAGTTCTCCGGGTTGCCATCCCAGGTGCTCCTAAGGATCCCCGCATGGAACTAGAAGAGTGACCCAACACAATGGCAAATGCAGGCTAATAGGTGGAGAGGTTCTAGCTGAAAAAACAGCTTCCCTTAATTGTATAAAACTTGACTTTTATTTCTTGCGTAAAAAAAATAAGTATAAAGAACCAGCATTAGCATGGAAGGAAAAATTAGATAATGGGACCACGCGTTTCGGTCAACGACAAAGCACCAAAATTGGCACCAGTCTGGTACCGGAGGAGGGTGTTATAGAAAATTGAAAAAGGTTTTAGCTAGCTCACCGATCTAGAAGTTCTCCAGGTTGCAGTCCCAGGTGCTGCTAAGGATCCCCCCATGGAATTAGGAGAGCGACCCAACCCAACGGCAAATGCAGGCCAAAAGGTGGAGAGATTCCAGTGGAAAAAACAGTTTCCCATGAGTTGCATAAAACTTGACTTTTATTTCTTGCGTAAAAACATTAAGTTTAAAGATCCGGCATTAGCATGGAAGGAAGAATTAGATAACAGGACCACGCGTTTCGGTCAACGACAAAGCACCAAAATTGGCACCAGTCTGGTACCGGAGGAGGGTGTTGGATTTAATTTGGACTCGGTAGGTAACGTTCAGCCTGCCATTCCCTTTTTTTCCCTCAGCTCTAATTGTGCTGATGTAGAATGATTCAAGAATAAATTGTACATTACTCTGCAGTTGACTATATAACCCTTCTGTGACTGGCACTAATAAATGATTAGTCACCAGGTTATCCTCCACGTCTTCACTCTGACACATCATAATATGAAATTGCTTCGGGTGCTTTGATCTTCTTTTTAGCTCATTTAAGTTAATAGTTTCAACAAATATCCGTATTCAAGGCAGAATATTTCATTTTCATTGTGCTAAAACATTTTGTTCCCACTTTAATCACATTCAGAGGAAATTCAGATACTGCAGAGTCTGGAAAAAAATCGACTGGAGGTGGCTTCATTGTTTTAAAGAAAATCAAGTTAATAATTTACACTCACGCTGAGCAGTTTAGTTGGAGGAGGAACAGATACCGAAAAAAAAAAGAATTTGGAAATTATATTACGGTATCATTTTACCATTTCTAGTTCCCTCCCGAAAATAATATTACTATTTGTCTTTTATGTAAAATTAAAATATAAAACATTTAAATTAAAAACTAATAAAGGCCAGGATTGGGATTTGCTCACCTGAGATGTACTCTGGAGCATTATCATTGGCCTTTTTCTTTCAAGTATTGTTCACAAATTTGTCTAAATCTGTTTTAGTGAGCGCTTCAACTTTGAGAAAATCCATCCACCTCACAGGTGTGACATATCAAGAAGCGGATTAGACAGCATGATTATTGCACAGGTGTGCTTTAGGCTGGCCAGCATGATTATTATACAGGTGTGCCTTAGGCTGGCCAGCATGATTATTACACAGGTGTGCCTTAGGCTGGCCAGCATGATTACTGCACAGGTGTGTGTTAGGCTGGTCAGCATGATTATTGCACAGGTGTGCCTTATGCTGACCAGCATGATTAGGCTGGCCAGCATGATTATTGCAAAGGTGTGCCTTAGACTCGCCAGCATGATTATTACAAAGGTGTGCCTTAGGGTGAGCAGAATGATTATTGCACAGATGTGCCTTAGGCTGGCCAGCATCATTATCACACAGGTGTGCCTTAGGCTGGCCAGCATGATTATTGCACAGTTGTGCTTTAGGCTGGCAAGTATGATTATTGCATAGTTGTGCCTTAGGCTGGCCAGCATGATTACTGCACAGGTATTCCTTAGGCTGGCCAGCATGATCATTGCATAGTTGTGACTTAGGCGGGCTTTGCACGTTGCGACATCGCAAGCCGATGCTGCGATGTCGCACGCGATAGTCCCCGCCCCCGTCGCAGGTACGATATCTTGTGATAGCTGGCGTAGCGAAAATTATCGCTACGCCAGCTTCACATGCACTCACCTGCCCTGCGACCGTCGCTCTGTCCGGCGACCCGCTTCCTTCCTAAGGGGGCGGGTCGTGCGGCATCATAGCGACATCAACACGGCAGGAGGTCAATAGCGGCGGAGGCGCGGAGATGAGCAGGATGTAAACATCCCGTCCACCTCCTTCCTTCCGTATAGCCGCCGGTGGCAGTTAAGGAGATGTTCCTCGCTCCTGCGGCTTTACACTCAGCAATGTGTGCTGCTGCAGAAACGAAGAACAGCATCGTACCTGTCGCGGCAGCGTAATTATGAAAAAGTTGGAGCCTGCACCGATGATACGATAACGACGCTTTTGCGCTCGTTAATCGTATCATCTAGGATTTACACACAACGATGTCGAAAGTGACGCCGGATGTGCGTCACTTTCGATTTGACCGCACAGACATCGCACGTGCGATGTTGCAACGTGCAAAGCCGCCCTTAGGCTGGCCAGCATGATTACTGCACAGGTGTGCCTTAGGCTGGCCAGCATTATCATTGCATAGGTGTACCTTAGGCTTGCTAGCATGATTATTCGACAGGTATGTCCTAGGATGGCCAGCCTGATTATTGCACAGGTGTGCCTTAGGCTGGCCAGCATGATTATTGCACAAGTGAGTCTTTGGCTGGCCACAATAAAAGGCCAATCTAAAATGTATAGTTTTTTTAGTATTGAGAGTGTATGAGGGGGTCATAAAAATACCCAGTATCTAGGGTTACTACCATCTACCTCACACAGTGCAATGCATCTCTTTCTCATAGAGTTGATCAGGTTGGTCATTGTGGCCTATAGGTCCTTGTTCCAGTCCTCTTCAATGGCTGTGCCAAATTGCTGGATGTTGGTAAGAACTGGAACAAGCTTTCGTATACACCAGTCCAGAGCATCCTAAACATACTCAATGGGTGACATGTCTGGTGATTATGCGGCCATGCAAGAACTGGGATGTTTTCCGCTTCCTGGAGTTGTGTACAGATCCTTGCACCATGTGGCTGTGCATTATCAGCTGCAACATGAGGTGATGGTCATGGATGAGGCACAACAACGGCCTCAGGACCTCATCACGGTATCGCTGTGCATTCAAAATGGCATCAATAAAATGCACCTGTTTGTTGTCCATAATGTATGACTGCCCATACAATAACTCCACCACCACCATGGGCCACTCTATTCACAATGTTGACATCCACAAACTGCTCAGCCACACAACGCCATACACGCAGTCTGCCATCTTCCCTGTACAGTGAAAACAAGAATTCATCCATGAAATGAACACCTCTCTAACCGGTCGGATGCCATCGAATGTGAGAATTTGCCCAGTAATGTTGGTTAGGACAACGGACTGGATTCATGGAGTCAGGTGGAGATCCTGATGAGGACAATGAGCAGCAGATGAGCTTCCCTGCAATGGTTTGTGACAGTTTGTATAGAAATTCTTTGGTTATACACCGATTGTTGTAGCAGTTGTGCGGATGGCCAGTCTCGGTCGGTCTTGAAGGTGAAGATGCTGGATGTGGAGGTCCTGGGCTGGTGGTCTATGGTTGTGAAGCCAGATGGATGTTCTGCCAAATTTTCAGAAACGCTTTTGGAGACAACTTATGGTAGAGAAATGAACATTCAATTCACGGGCAACAGCTCTGGTAGACAAAACAGCTACATCCAGCATCGGACTGGCTACCGGTGGAATCTCCAGTAATACCAGGCCTGGATGCAGTTACCTGTATTAGACTCCAGCCAGCCCTGTCCACAGCAGTCATGAACTGAACCGCAATTGCCAGGGAATCAATCACTCGGCGCTTGTTGTTGAGCTCTGGAGCACAGGTGAGAGTTCTGGAGATCAATGCAGGTAACTGCATCCAGGCCTGGTATTACTGGAGATTCCTCCGGTAGCCAGTGCGATGCTGGCCACATCCAGCGTCGGACTGGCTACCGGAGGAATCTCTAGTAATGCCAGGCCTGGATTATGGTACCTGCACTGCACTCCGGAGCTGTCACCTGAGCTCCAACGTGCAGCCGAGACTGTACCGCGAGCGCCGAGTGATTGATTCCCCAGCGCTTGCGGTCCAGTTCATGTCAGCTGCAGACAGCCGGGGTGATCTCCGGTGCTCTCACCTGAACTCCAGAGATCAGCCTGGCCTGTCTGCAGCTGTCATGAACTGAACCGCATGCGCCGGGGAATCAATCATTCAGCGCTCGCGGTACAGTCTAGGCTACACGCTGGAGCTCAGGTGACAGCTCTGGAGTGCAGTACAGGTAACAGAATCCAGGCCTGGCATTACTGGAGATTCCTCCGGTAGCCAGTCCGACGCTGGCTACATCTGTATGTTCCTTAAGATCTGCCCTTTCCTTCTTCTACCAGCCTGGTTCTATGACTTCCCATGTGTCCTGCCTTGCTAGTTTGTCTACTGTTTAGCATGACCCATTTTCCAAGTCACGTGACATCAACGGGGAATCAAACCTTTCCGTAACAACTCCATAGTAGTTACATAGTGTTCCTCTACGGATGGAAGGCCCGAAATTCTAAATTTTAGAAATTGACTGGCGCAATTGGGAAACCTTAATAAAGCCATATTATAGCCTTTATTAGTGGAGTCGTATATTTAATTAAGGGTAATAATGTTCAATTTAATGAAAAATCTGCAGTTAATGTGCTTTGGGTCTCTGAGATGTTTTAATCAGTCGTCATGCATAATTTCATTTTTTAAGTCACAAGACTTCCAATATATTTCTACCTTTATGTAAGCAGTATTTTAATATAGGTAATTATTGATGTAATATTTCATCTGCTTTTTAATAGAAACTCCAAGGAGAGGTATGCTGTAATAAATCCTCGCGCATAGATCGTCCACGAAATTAAGAATTTTTTAATGACAAGAGGTCCGATCAGAGACTCACCTAAGAGGCTCCGGTATCAGAAAGTGATATTATTGGAAGCTGGGAGAAAATTTATGCTGGGTTTTTATTGAATCTTTCTGACTTTCTTATAACCTTTCGAGCAGACGTATCACACTCGTATAAATTTATTTTTATCTTTTCAGAAAAGTGTAATACGAATTTATCTTTTTATGAATATTTCAGCCTTTACTTTTCTACGTACACTTTTATCTCTCACATGTTTAAGATTTGAAAATGAACCCTTACGTCCTTATATTTCTGCTGAATTTATGTTAGATCGACAATTTTCACGCTCATGGTCTAAGGGGTACTTTGCACGTTGCGACATCGCTAGCATCGGCTAGCGATGCTGAGCGCAATAGTACCCGCCCCCGTCGCAGCTGCGATATCTTGTGATAGCTGCCGTAGCGAACATTATCGCTACGGCAGCTTCACATGCACTTACCTGCCCTGCGACGCCGCTCTGGCCGGCGACCCACCTCCTTCCTAAGGGGTTGGGTCGTGCGGTGTCACAGCGACGCACACGGCAGGCGGCCAATAGAAACGGACGGGTGGAGATGAGCGGGACGTAAACATCCCGCCCACCTCCTTCCTTCCGCATAGCCGGTGGAGGCAGGTAAGAAGATGTTCCTCGCTCCTGCGGCTTCATACACAGCGATGTGTGCTGCCGCAGGAACGACGAACAACATCGTATCTCCTATTGGTGCGACATTATGAAAATGACCGACACTACACAGATCACCGATTTATGACGCTTTTGAGATCATTTATCGGTGCATCTAGGCTTTACACGTTGTGACGTCGTTACCGGCGCTGGATGTGCGTCACTTTCGATTTGACCCCGACGATATTACAGTAGCGATGTCGCAGCGTGCAAAGTACCCCTAAGTTCAATTTGGCAGATCCAAGAATTGTATCAGTCGTAATATGCATCCTAAAATGTATATATAGCAAGTAGCAACTGGGTATTTTGTATAGGAAAACTTATCTAGAAGCTTGAAGAAACATGTCAAAATAACGTCCAATTTTTTAGTTAGGATTGCTCTTATGTTGATTTCAAAATGTATCAGGGTCGCGACACCTTGTTACACATTAGTTGTCATGCACAAAAAAGTGGCTGTATTGACCTTACTAGAAGGTACATGTTGAGGCAAAAACTGAGTTAATAATAGTCTTTGTGTCATAGGAGCAGTCAGATTAGGTTTTGTGGTGGCTCAAGGGAGAAAATGTGGGGTCTCCATTCTACTTCTTGTCTGACCCTTGAATCTCCCCTAACCCTTCATCTCAGCTATAAATGGAAAAGTTGACTTAACATATCTATACTGTTGTTTATTTGAGTTGCTCGCTGTAGCACCTGGCGTTGTCCGGGATAGTAATTAAGTCTCTCTCTCCCTCTCTCCCACTCTCCCTCTCTCCCACTCTCGCACTCTTCCTCTCTCACACTCTTCCTCTCTCCCACTTTCCCTATCTCTCTCTCTCTCCCACTTTTCCTCTCTCCCTCTCTCTCTCCCACTCTCGCACTCTTCCTCTCTCACACTCTTCCTCTCTCCCACTTTCCCTATCTCTCTCTCTCTCCCACTTTTCCTCTCTCCCTCTCTCCCACTCTCGCACTCTTCCTCTCTCACACTCTTCCTCTCTCCCACTTTCCCTATCTCTCTCTCTCTCCCACTTTTCCTCGATCCCTCTCTCCCACTCTCGCACTCTTCCTCTCTCGCACTCTTCCTCTCTCCCACTTTCCCTATCTCTCTCTCTCTCCCACTTTTCCTTTCTCCCTCTCTCCCACTCTCGCACTCTTCCTCTCTCACACTCTTCCTCTCTCCCACTTTCCCTATCTCTCTCTCTCTCCCACTTTTCCTCGATCCCTCTCTCCCACTCTCGCACTCTTCCTCTCTCGCACTCTTCCTCTCTCCCACTTTCCCTATCTCTCTCTCTCTCCCACTTTTCCTTTCTCCCTCTCTCCCACTCTCGCACTCTTCCTCTCTCGCACTCTTCCTCTCTCCCACTTTCCCTATCTCTCTCTCTCTCCCACTTTTCCTTTCTCCCTCTCTCCCACTCTCGCACTCTTCCTCTCTCACACTCTTCCTCTCTCCCACTTTCCCTATCTCTCCCTCTCTCCCACTCTCCCACTCTCCCTCTCTCCCACTCTCACACTCTTCCTCTCTCACACTCTTCCTCTCTCCCTCTCTCCCACTCTCACACTCTTCCTCTCTCCCACTTTCCCTATCTCTCTCTCTCTCCCACTTTTCCTCTCTCCCTCTCTCCCACACTCCAACTCTCCTTCTCACCCACTTTCCCTCTCTCCCTCTCTCTCTCTCTCCCTCTCTCTCACTATCCCTCTCTCACAGTCTCCCACTTTCCCTCTCTCCCTCTCTCCCTCTCTCCCTATCTCTCTCTCTCCCACTCTCCCTCTCTCCCACTTTCCCTCTCTCCCTCTCTCTCACTATCCCTCTCTCACAGTCTCCCACTTTCCCTTCTCCCTCTCTCCCACTCTTCCTCTATCCCACTTTCACTATCTCTCCCACTCTTCTGTATGACACAGAGCACCAATCTGAGCGGTTTCTAGTGGTGGCACTATTCTTGTGCACAATTCGCCACAAGGGCAAATTGGCTAGACCTACATCTCTCAGGGAAAGTAACCCACAGGTCAATATGTTTAATTGATTCTGCACCCCAACCACAGTTGCTGAATCCTTATAAGTGCCACTCTTAGAGCCACTTCCCACTTCACATGGCCCTAGCTGAGCAGCACCCTTGCTTCACTGGGCCCTGGGATGTATGGACAACACTGGACTCACTTCTTTCTTCAATTCTTCTGCTAATAGGTTTGACCCACTTGCCTGCTGAACTGGATCTCAATTGCCTCTAAAGTTCTTTTGTTGTTCTCCCTGCCTTGTGTCTCCTAGCTTACACCACCCTTGTTCTTTTCCTATCCAGATCTTAACTGCCTACTCCCTGCTAACAGTAACACATACATGCTTTTCTGAAGGCGAGTCCCAACGCCAACTGTCTCCCATCCCTACTGTCTGCTACTGTTATGGGTGTGTCACAGGTGACAGACAGTCATGTGGTTTCTGGCCATCAAAGGTCACAGCGTTTGGCTGTGAAGAATGCTCCCTGACTTTCCATTGTTCCTGCTGTCAGTATTCATTGGTATAGGTAGCTTTCCTGCTGGATTCATCTCTCCCCCTTTTGGACAAAGCAGGAGCTTGCCTTCCGCCCAGCTGCTGATCATCGATATTCTCTTGGTCTTTCTTCCTTTGGACTGTGCTGGTGATATTTTCAGTTCCTTCAAGCCTTGGTTGCAGGCAGGTGGTTTGTACTCCTTTGTGTTATCGTTGCTGAAAGCCCTGCTGATCTACCTGAGTAATCTAATGATAAGTAGTTCATGCTTTCCCCCCATGTGTCCTCCTTGTGTCTTCTATAGTGTTTAGTAGGGTTGACGAAGAGCTCATTCCATCCGTTCCCTATTTAGAGCCCAGCACTAGGGATACTTAGGGTCAGGTATCTAGCCCAGCGCATAGGTGCAGAACCTATCTAGGGTGGTGAAGGCTCATCCCATCCTTTCCATATTTAGGCCCCAGCACTAGGGATACCTAGGGTCAGGTATCCAGCTCAGCGCATGGATGCGGAACCTATCTATGGTGGCGAGGGACCCCAGGGACCAGCAGTAGGTTCTGTCAGGAGTCACCATCTTCCTTCTCCCTAGACACAGGGTTTCCTTTCCCTTTCACCGTGCGCTTGGTACTTCCCCATACCTAGTTTGACAGCTACTAGGAAGAACTCATCCTCCCTACAGCACAGCGCACAACACTAACCAACACACGAAATGTAAAATAGTGACCTACCACGGCCGGTGGCTAGTGGAGTTGACGAAGAGCTCATCTCATCCGTTCCCTATTTAGGACCCAGCACTAGGGATACCTAGGGTCAGGTATCCGGCTCGGCGCATAGGTGCGGAACCTATCTAGGGTGGTGAAAGCTCATCCCATCCGTTCCCTATTTAGGGTCCAGCACTAGGGATACCTAGGGTCAGGTATCTGGCTCGGCGCATAGGTGCGGAACCTATCTAGGGTGGTGAGGGACCCCGGGGACCAGCAGTAGGTTCTGTCAGGAGTACCCATCTTCTCCTTCCCTAGACACAGTGTGTCCCTTCCCTTTTTCCATGCACTTGGTAATTCCCCATACCTAGCGTGACAGCTACTAGGCAGAACTCATCCTCCCTACAGCATTGCGCTCAACGCTACACAACACACGAAAAGGAAAACATTGACCTCCCACGGTCGGCAGCTAGCACTACAGTCCACATAGCAGATACATCACAACTCTACAATACCATCATGGAACCGATGTCGCCAAGGGGGACCATGTCAGCCGAACCACCTCCTTACAATACGCCATCAATATGAAAGTCACAGACAATCCCTTTAGGAATAGCTGAAGAAGTTGACGGCTTTTAAAGTCTATAGAGACCTTAAGGAAGACTCCAGCTGTTTAGATGGCATCTGCTTTATCTTTGCAAATTCCTCCAGCTAATTTTTTATAATTACAAAAATGTAAATTTTAAATTGCATTTAGCTTAAAAAAAATAAAACAAATTTGAAACAACTCTTGTTGTTATTCAAAGAGTCAGGTCCCCCGTATCATCTCCTGGAGCCATCTGGTCATCAAATTCCCATCTCTTCTATCCATTTTCACAATTCTCTATTTTAAAATAGATGGATCCACCACCCAGTTAGGAATAAACAATTGCATTGTTATCAGAAGGCGCTGTCATCTCCATTCCATCTGATAGCGGCTCCCACTGCGAATCCACAAACCACCGGAATGATAGGCAGCACAATAAACATTGTGAGAGATAGTCAAATGATCTAGTAAAAAGAGACTGAAATCGTTTAATAGACCATGGCGGAAAAAGTGTCATAAGGAAAATTGAAAGAATGGGAAATTGTCCTGGGTGACAGGGGATGATTGGCGCCGAACGCTCTGATGTGTGAGAAACCCGTTGACATTGGTGTCGTGTTACATATGTTTTAAAGCCATAATGTTTTCAAAACATGTTTCTATCAATTTTCATGCTTTAGCTGCTTATGTTACCTTGGTCCTCGAGAGATTATTCTAGAAGCAAAATCTGAAAATTCCATTACTGAATTAACTCTCTCACTGAAAAAAGTAACATATACCGGTATTCCGCTTTGTCTAAGGCTATTTATTGCTTGGATTGCATGCCCTGGTATTCCCCGTCTAGGGGCAAAAGTTTAAGTCTACACCCAGGGACTTGCACTGGAAATAGGATATCACTAAGGCTGTAGAAGATGTGCAAAAGCAAAAAAGAAGCTCTGCCGTCAACCGTTGCGACAAGAAAGTTCACCACTATTAGTATTATTATTATTATGTGTCATCTATTATTGTCCTAAAGAAGGTATTCGTACATTCTCGAAATGCATGGACTTATAATAAAAGATTTCAATAGTGTAGCGCCGGCGTCTCTGCAGACCTGGCCGGTTTGCTTCCTCTCCTGCACTTCACCGGCCAGCCATGTGTGCTGCTGCCTCCTTCCCCTCCCGAGCCCTGTACATGGTGCACAGGAATCCCAGGAGTGCACCTAAAATAAGTGTGCTATTTAGAGGAAATGTTTCTCAGCCTTTGGCTGAAAAAAGGCACAGTGTATTTAAGGCATCCTCCCATTAGGGAAGGTGCCTGCACAATGCCTTCAGTTAGTTAGTCAGATAGTCTGCTACCTAATAAGTTGTCAGGTTCTGAGCTCCTGTCCTGTTAACCGTGTGTTCAGTTCCAGTACCTGTCTTCCCATACCTGTTTCTCTCTGTTGTGCCCACCATTCCTGTCCATACCCACCTGTCCAGCCTGCCTCAGTCACACTACCTGTGTTACGAACTGGCGCCGCCATAGCCACAAGCAGCCTGCTGCAGTTCCTGTTGCGCCCAGGCGCCGGCTGCTGTTCTTGGCCATGCCTCGGGTCGTCCAGTTGGCTGCTCCTTCCACCACGTCTAAGTGTGGAGAGGCGGCTAGTGCGCATGCGTGCGCCGATTTACCCCAGCCAGAGTCTAAGCCCGGTGTTTTGCCTAGTGAGCATGCTCAGCCTGATTGTGTTATTTCTGAGACTAAGTCCTCAGTTCAGGCTACTGAGCATGCTCCCACAATTAACCCTAACAGCCTCTTTGCACAGGTACTTGGACTTCGTGCTGTGTCTAAGTTCTGGGATGTGCCTACTGAGCATGCTCAAACTGATAGTCTGCTTTCTGAGCCTGTTGCTCAGGTTACTGAGCATGCTCAGGCACTTAATGCATCAGAGGCTAGGTCCGGTAAGGACCTCACTGAGCATGTCCGTGAGGTGGCAAGCCCTGATAGGGCAGAGAGTGTCAGGTGTCCTGATGACGTGGCAACTCCGGACTGGCTCGCAGAGGCCCGCCCCTATGATCTGGCACCTCACCATTGGTCGTCAGACGATGACTGGTGAAGTGTTTGGGGCGTGGCTGCCTTGAGGTCATCAATGACGTGGCGGTTCCGGATAGGTTTTTGGTGACGTCACTGATGACATGGCACTCTGCTATTGGACCTTGGTGGTTCCACCCTGGGTTTGGGGTGGACCCAGGTTATAAAAGGGGCTGGAGACAACATGGAAGTGCGCAGTCTTCATTTAGAGTCCATGGTGGCATAAGCCTTGTTGGAAGCAGTAGGTAGGGCTAGGCGAACGGTGCCTGTCACGCCAAGATTCGTGGCTCAGCACATGAGGGTCAGGCGCCGTGCTTCCTTGCTACCATTCCTGTTGTGCTAGAGCAGTCCAGTGGCGTTAACTGGGCTGCGGCTGCTGTGTCACCTGTCCAGTTGTGCCTGCTACGCACACAGACAGAATACCTGTTGCGTCACCTGTCCGAGAGTGCCCTCTACGCACACGGACAGTGTACCTGCTGCGCCACCTGTCTGGTTGTGCCCTCTACGCGCACGGACAGCGCACCCCAGAACCCCTGTGAAGTTAACAGGGTGTTCCTGGATTGGGTGTGTGAACCCTATTATCCTCCTCGGCTTCCCAGTCAAATGCTACTGGTGTGACTACCTGGTCTGACGTGTCCTTTACACACGTGGCCAGTCAAGTGGTGGCCAGAAACGCTAATCGGAGGACCGCTTGGCCTGACGTGTCTTACACACGTGGCCGACAGGGCGCTGTCACAGCGGTCTTCTCGGTCAACGCTAACTGGTTACCATCCGGCCTGACGTGTTCCCTACACATGTGGTCGGAGTAGCGTCCACTCCACCGAAACGCTAACTGGGTTGTCGTCCGGTCTGACGTGTCCCTACACACGTGACCGGTTCCCTGGGTTATCTCAGAGCTGTCCAGCTCTATAGTCTCCGTCTAACCCACAGGGTGCCAGCAGCTCCATTGCCATCTGGAGCACGGTGGGCCCCGACTGGCGATTGGGATATATACCCCCTGGTCCTAATCCGCCGGTCACCCCGTAACAACCTGTACCCGTCTATACTTTAGTCTATTACCTGTCCTGGGGGTCAGCTGCCACAGTCCCGGTCACTGCCCTGGGAGTGGTACCTGGTGTCCGCCTCATGGTGGGCACTCAGATAAGCCCCTCCAACTAAAGGGTAATCCTGGGTCCTCCTGCGGCCCAGTGGGTCGACTAATCCTGCTTGCTGACTCTACACAGGCCGTGAGCGTTACAAATAGTTTTCTTTTTATAAAAAAGCTTTTGGTCCTCACCTACTGTCCTCAGAACTGTCCTCACCTATTGTATCCTCATCCATCCTCTGTAGACTGTGAGCCCTCGCGGGCAGGGTCCTCTCTCCTCCTGTACCCTCACCCCTCCCCTGTAGACTGTGAGCCCTCGCTGGCAAGGTCCTCTCTCCTCCTGTATCCTCACCCATCCCCTGTAGATTGTGAGCCCTCGCGGGCAGGGTCCTCTCTCCTCCTGTACCCTCACCCCTCCCCTGTAGACTGTGAGCCCTCGCTGGCAAGGTCCTCTCTTCTCCTGTACCCTCACCCCTCCCCTGTAGACTGTGAGCCCTCGCTGGCAAGGTCCTCTCTCCTCCTGTATCCTCACCCATCCCCTGTAGACTGTGAGCCCTCGCGGGCATGGTCCTCTCTCCTCCTGTACCCTCACCTATCCCCTGTAGACTGTGAGCTCTCGCTGGCAAGGTCCTCTCTCCTCCTGTATCCTCACCCATCTCTTGTAGACTATGAGCGCTCGTGGGCAGGAACCTTGCTTCTCCTCAGGGGCAGGGACTTCTCTCTTCCTGTGCCTGTCTGTGCCTTGCTTTGTTCATGATTATTGTACTTGTTTTTATGTTTATCTTTTTCACTTTTAAAACACCATGAAATAAATGTCGCTATATTAATAATAAATAATAATAATTTTCTTCCAGGAAGTAGCGACAACAAAGGTTTGGAAAGTAGTGTATAACCCCCAATGGTGAGCAGCTCCACCCTTGAGGGATAAACTAACAGGGTTAATTATCTGAGTCCCTCACTTTCAGGGTTGACCTCTGATGTTCTGTTTCTTATTCACATTTTTATATGGTCATCTCTCTCTCCTGTAGAGTGTAAGCTCTTATGGTCAGCGGGGTCCTCTCTCTCCTGTAGAGTGTAAGCGCTTATGCTCAGCGGGGTCCTCTATCTCTCCTGTGGAGTTTAAGCTCTTTTGGTCAGTGGGGTCCTCTCTCTCCTATTGAATGTAAATTCTTATGGTTAGTGGGGCCCTCTCTCTCTCCTGTAGAGTGTAAGCTCTTCTGGTCAATGGTATTCTCCCTCTATCTCCTGTAGAGTGTAACCTCTTATAGTCAGTGGGATCCTCTCTCTCCTGTAAAGTATAAGCTCTTATGGTCAGTGGGTTCCTCTTTCTCTACTGTAGAGTGTAAGCTCTTATGATCATTGGGATCCTCTCTCTCCTGTAGAGTGTAAGCTCTTATGGTTAGTGGGGTCCTCTCTCTTCTGTAGAGTGTAAGCTCTTATGGCCAGTGGGGTCCTCTCTCTTCTGTAGAGTGTAAGCTCTTATGGTCAGCGGGGTCCTCTCTCTCCTGTAGAGTGTAAGCTCTTATAGTCAGCGGGGTCCTCTCTCTCCTGTAAAGTATAAGCTCTTATGGTCAGTGGGTTCCTCTTTCTCTACTGTAGAGTGTAAGCTCTTATGATCATTGGGATCCTCTCTCTCCTGTAGAGTGTAAGCTCTTATGGTTAGTGGGGTCCTCTCTCTTCTGTAGAGTGTAAGCTCTTATGGCCAGTGGGGTCCTCTCTCTTCTGTAGAGTGTAAGCTCTTATGGTCAGCGGGGTCCTCTCTCTCCTGTAGAGTGTAAGCTCTTATAGTCAGCGGGGTCCTCTCTCTCCTGTAGAGTGTAAGCTCTTATGCTCAGCGGGAACCTCTCTTTCCTGTACAGTGTAAGCTCTTATGCTCAGCGGGATCCGCTCTCTCCTGTACAGTATAAGCTCTTATGCTCAGTGGGGTCATCTCTCTCTCCTGTACAGTATAAGCTCTTATGCTCAGTGGGGTCATCTCTCTCTCCTGTAAAGTGTAAGCTCTTATGCTCAGCGGGAACCTCTCTCTCCTGTACAGTATAAGCTCTTATGCTTAGTGGGGTCATCTCTCTCCTGTAGAGTGTAAGCTCTTATGGTCAGTGGGATCCTCCCTCTCTCTCCTGTAGAGTGTAAGCTCTTATGGTCAGCGAGGTCTTCTCTCTCCTGTACAGTGTCAGCTCTTATGGTCAGCGAGGTCCTCTCTCTTCTGTAGAGTGTAAGCTCTTATGGCTTTGGCCTGTTTTACACAATTGGCATGTGCGCAACACCCCATTGATAACTATATTAAAAATAGCACTACAGGAAAAAGCCCAAATATTTGGAACCTTATGGTATATTTAAAAAAACAAACAAACAATGTAACAGTTAGGAGAGCAGCAGTAAAGAAAAACTAAGAAGTCAAACTGGCCATGTGTGCCCTACTGACAGGTCTTTAATGATCAATACATAATTTTATACATTTTAATGGCTCTTTAAATGAACATACATACAGTAGACTTTAGGTTTGTGGACTTTTTCAGAAACACCAGAATGAAGATAGAACATAATACATTTTGGAATATCCTGTCGCTTTAAATACACTCATCTTCTATAAAGCTTTGTGGAGTGGGTTTTAACGTTCTTTAATCTGTTTGACCCTGACTCAATGGGTGCGCCTCCACATGCAGAACACACTCATATTAAGTGACAAGTTATAAAACTGTTCGGAGGGTTTCTTCAGGTGTGCTGTCAATTAGGAGCTGTAAATTAGAGCTATCGGCACGGCCTACTGTGTATGCAAGGTCAGCTGCTCCTTCCACTAAATCTTTTTAATTCACTTGGTGTGAAAGCATTGATTGAACCAAAGCTCTTAGTGACAAGAGTTCTGCAAAACAGACACACCTGGATCATCTATCATGGTTAACAATTGTCTAAGATGTACCGAAAACACAGATACAATGCTGTCTGCAATTCGGGGAAGCTTAAAAAAATGCAGGAAAATGCAATTTAAGGGCATCAAATTGAAAAATGTATATCAGATGCATTTAATGGTGCCATCAAGCCCAAACGGAAACATATTTGGGCGGGTGTAGCGAGATTACATGGTATTATGTTTATACAGCAACTCACAAGGGGTAAAGGTAACACACTAAAAAACTGCAACTGACCCTGCCGGTTCCTGTACAGGCTAGAGATCCCAAACCTGCAGTCCTTAGTGGTTCCTGCAGGAGTTGGAATAACCCCGACCACAAACTAGACCACAGATGTAGTAGATTTGGAAAGGTCATTGGACCTGGTGTGGATAACGTCGGACCTGAGTCTTTTGGTGGTTAATAAATTGGTGAAAGAGGTTGGGACTTTTGCATTTTATTTCAAATAAAGGATTTTTTTTCAGTAGTTATGTTTATTTCTTTTCACTTACAGATCAGTAATGGGGGGTTTCATAGACACCTCCCATTACTAATTTAGGGCTTAGTGGCAGTTGTGGGCTGCCATTAACCCCTTATTAGGGGGTTAATGGCACACACCTACATTTCCACCCTCCTTTCTGTCTATCACCCTACCCACTCTCTATGCTCCGCAAGTGACTTTCGACTAACATCCACAGTAATCTGAACTTCCCACTCCCGGCTTCAAGACTTCTCCCAAATGCCACCAATCCTCTGGAATGCTTTACCCCAAGAAACTAGAAAGAACCACAACTTACTGAGCTTTAGACGCTCTCTAAAAACACGTCTTTTTAGGGTGGCCTATCACACTCTCTAATCGAATTCAATTCACATAGTCCCTCAACGACTTCTCAGAACATAAATTTCCACCAAACTCCACTGCACCCAAAAGCATCACAAAGATTGGATGATGACTGGTTCATGCAACATTTATCTAATACCCATTTCTTTGAGATGGCTGGATTATCAATAAGCACCTGCACCTTGTCCCCCCACCACACCTCATTGTAGATTGTAAGCTCTTACGAGCAGGGTTGTCTCTACTTTTGCCCTAATTATTGTATCTCCTATAACTGTTGCTTGTATATGAACCTCTAAATTTGAAAGTGCTGCGCAATATGTTAGCGCTAAATAAATAAATATTATTATTATTATTACCCCAATTACCACCACACCAGGGCAATCAGGAATAGCCAGGTAAAGTCCTGGGATTGTCACACCTAATGAATGCGACAATCCTGGGCAGCTGTAGACTGCTATTTTTAGGCTAGGAGGGCCAATAACCATGGGCCTCCCCAGCATGAGAATACCAGCCCCCAGATGGTGGGCTTTATCTTGGCTGAGTATCAAAATTGGGGAGGACCACACGCCGGTTTTTTAAAATTATTTAAATATTTTAAAAAAAAACAAACAAAAAAAAACACATGCGGGTCCTCTTATTTTAACCCCTTAACGACTGCCGATACGCCTTTTAACGGCGACAAATTAGGGTACTTTTTCCGATCTGCCGCTTTTTAACGGCGGTCGGAAAAAAGGGTCTAGCGCCCCCCAGAGTCAGAAAATTTCCGGGGTCTCAGCTGCCGGGGGTAGCTGAGACCCTGGAGATCATGATTCGGGCCGGTTTTTCCGGTCCCCAGTCACGTGATGACCGGTATACACCGTATACCGATCATCAAGTTATAGTAAATGACCGCGCCGGTAAAAAATGATTTATCTCCCATCTGGCATGATCAAACATGCCAGATGGGAGATAAATCTTTTTCCCGGTTCCCTCCGGTCCCCCGGTGTCCCCAAAGTGCCCCCCCGACCCCCAACCCCCTCCCGAAAATCCAAGATGGCCGCGCGCACCGGCAATCACAGCAGCGCGCCGGCCGCATTTACACTGTTCCTATGGTTTCTGTCGTATGTGCCATAACACATACGACAGAAACCTGCTCCCTAGGCCCTGCCGGGTCCCCCCCTACCCCCCCCCCTGGTGTTCCCCGGTGTCATACATACCGGAGCGCTGATCCCCCGCGGCCCCCTCCTCCGGCTCCTTCTCAGCAGACTCCGGTCACATGTGCCGAGCAGCTGACAGCTTCCTGTGTTCAGGACGCTGGCTGCTGCTCAGCACTGTGCAGCTGTGACCCGGGGAGGGTGGGTGCAGATTCTTTGCACCCACTCTCCTCAAATGGAGGGTCTGCCCTCCTAGAAAATGGGGGATACGTTCCCTGAACGTGTCCCCCATATTCTAGAAGGTCCAGAGTCGACGTGGGACGTCCAAATGGATTACAGTGGATTTTTTTTCTTTTCTTTTCAATAAATTGGTCAATCAGGGAATGTTTTGGGGAGTGTTTTTTCAAATAAATTTTTTTTTGTTGTCAATTTTTTTTTCTATTACTGTCAATTAGTTATGTCTGGTATCAAATAGACGCCGTGACATAACTAATTGCTGGGCTTGATGCCAGGTGACATTACACATCTGGTATCAACCCCATTTATTACCCCGTTAGCCAACGCACCAGGGCGCGGGATGAGCTGGGGCGAAGCGCCAGAATTGGCGCATCTAATGGATGCGCCACTTCTGGGGCGGCTGCGGCCTGCTATTTTTAGGCTGGGAAGAGTCCAATAACCATGGCTCTTCCCATCCTGAGAATACCAGACCCCAGCTGTCAGCTTCACCTTGGCTGGTGATCTAATTTGGGGGGACCCCACGTTTGTTTTGTTTTTTTTAATTATTTATTTATAAATAATTAAAAAAAAAAAACAGCTTGGGGAGCCCTCCAAATTGATCACCAGACAAGATGAAGCTGTCAGCTGTGGTTTGCAGGCTACAGCTGTCTGCTTTACCCTAGCTGGCTATCAAAAATAGGGGGGACCCCACGTCATTTATTTTAATTCTTTTTTTTTTTTTTTTGGGCTAAATACAAGGCTAGGCATCCTTTAGTGTCACATGAAAGGCACTAAAGGGTGCCAGCTTAGAATATGCAGGGGGGTGGGACGTTATATATGTTTGACATCTATCCAATCATCCACTGTAGCATTTTAGGCTATGTGCCCACAATCAGGGTTTGCAACGTTTTGGGCGCAGAGTGTTTTCCCTGCGTCCATAACGCTGCGTTGTGCAGTAGAAGCACAGTGGCAGGATTTTTAGAAATCCCGTGCCCACTGTGTTTCTTTTCTCCGCAGCATAAATCGACCTGTGGCGCAGCTTCCCGAGCCTCAGCATGTCAATTTATGCTGCGGAGATGAGTGTTCTTTGCAGGTAGAATAGAGCTAAAGTCCACAGCAGCCTGAACCCAAATCGTGGGCATGGGCAGCTGCGTTCTCCCGTGAACAACACTCACATTTCTGCAGGAGGCTGACACTGGGTACTAGACGCCGTGTCGCTGGATCATGGCCACATAGCCTAAAGGCTACTTTACACGCTGCGATATCGGTCCCGATATCGCTAGCGTGGGTACCCGCCCCCATCTGTTGTGCGACACGGGCAAATCGCTGCCCGTGCCGCACAACATCGAGCAGACGCGTCACACATACTTACCTGCCCGGCGATGTCGCTGTGACCGGCGAACCGCCTCCTTTCTAAGGGGGCGGTCCGTGTGGCATCACAGTGACGTCACTGAGCGGCCGCCCAATAGAAGCGGAGGGGCGGAGATGAGTGGCCGGAACATCCCGCCCACCTCCTTCCTTCCTCATAGCGGCCGGGAGGCAGGTAAGGAGAGGTTCCTCGTTCCTGCGGCGTCACACATAGCGATGTGTGCTGCCGCAGGAGCGACGAACTACATCGTTACTGCTGCAGTAACGATAATCGAGAATGGACCCCCATGTCACCGATGAGCGATTTTGCACGTTTTTGCAACGATGCAAAATCGCTCATCGGTGTCACACGCAGCAACATCGCTAATGCGGCCGGATGTGCGTCACCAATTCCGGGACCCTAACGACTCCGCATTAGCGATGTCGCAGCGTGTAAAGCCCCCTTAACAGTGAGAAATTTGTTGCTACAGCAACATTTTTGTGAAGTACCTGTGGATTCAAAATGTTTACTATACTCCTGAATAAAATCCTTGAGGGGTCCAGTTTCCAAAATGAGGTCACTTGTGGGGGGTTTCTGATGTATAGGTACCCAAGGGGCCCTGCTAATGTGACATGGTGCGCGCAATTTACTTCAACTTTTCCAAAATTCAAATGGTGCTCCTTCCATTCCAAGCCCTCCCATTTATCCAAACAAAGGTTTTTGGCCACATGTGGGGTATCCCTGCGCTCACAAGAAATTAGATAACAACCTGTGGGGTACACGTTTTGTTGTTGCCTCTTGAAAAAGTGAAAAATGTGTCGCTAAATCAACATTTTTGTGAAAAAAATTAAAATTTCAATATGGCAACCTAAGCTTATCAAATTCTGTGAAGTATTCGTGGATTCAAAATGCTCAATATACACCTAGATTAAAGCCTTGAGGGGTCTTATTTCCAGAATGGGGTCACTTGTGGGGGACCTCCACTGCTTAGGCACCTCAGGGGCTCTCCTAATGCAACATGGCGTCCGCTATTGATTCCAGCCAAATTTGCAGTCAAATTGCACTCCTTCTCTTCTGAGCCCTGTAGTGTGCCCAAACAGTTGATTTCCACCACATACAAGATATCACCAAACTCAGGAGAAATTGCGCAATAAATTTCATGGTGATTTTTTTCCTGTTACCCTTGTGAAAAAAAAGCTACCTGGTTGAAGTAACAATTTTGTGGTAAAATTTTATTTTTTTATTTTCATGGCTCAACATTATAAACTTCTGTAAAGCACCTGGGGGTTCAGGGTACTCACCAAACATCAAGATAAATTCCTTGAGGGGCCTAGTTTCCAATATGGGGTCACTTGTGGTGTTTTTTTGCTGTTTACGTACCTTAGGGGTCCTCCAAATGCGACATGGTGCCCGCAATCTTTTCAGCCAAATTTCCTTTCCAAAATTCAAATATTGCTCCTTCCGTTCCAAGCGCTCCCATTTCTCCAAACAAAGGTTTCAGACCACAAGTGAGGTATCACCGCGCTCATAAAAAAGTGGGTAACAAACATTGGGGTCAAATTTTTGGAATTACCTCTTGAAAAAGTGAAAAAATTGATGCTAAAGCAACATTTTTGAGAAAAAAATGAAAATTTTCAATGTGACAACGTAACGTTATCAAAATCTGTGAAGTACCTGTGGATCCAAAATGCTCACTATACCCCTAGATAGAAGCCTTAAGGGGTCTAGTTTCCAAAATGGTGTCACTTGTGAGGGGTTTCTGCTGTTTAGGTACCTTAGCGGACATGTAAATGCAACATGGTGCCCGCAATCTATTTCAGCCAAATTTGCTTTCCAAAATTCAAATATTGCTCCTTCTGTTCCGAGCCCTCCCATTTACCCAAACAAAGGTTTCTGACCACATGTGGGGTATTGGCGCGTTCATAAGAAAGTGGGTAACAAGTTTTGGGGTTCATTTTGTTGTGTTATTTCTTCTAAAAGTAAATAAATTTGGGGTAGAGCAACATTTTAGGTAAAATTTTATTTTTTGCTTTTTTTCATTCCACTTTGCTTTAGTTCCTGTGATGCACCTGAAAGGTTAATACACTTCTTGGATGTGGTTTTGAGTACTTTGAGGGGTGCTGTTTTGAGAATGGTGTCACTTTTAGGTATTTTCTGTCACTTAGGCCTCTCAAAGTCACTTCAAATGTGATGTGGTCCCTAAAAAAATGGTTTTGTGAATTTTGTTGAAAAAATGGGAAATTGCAGATGAACTTTGACCCCTTCTAACTTCCTAACCCCAAAACATTTTGTTTCAGAAATTGCGCTAATGTAAAGTAGACATGTGGGAAATGTTATTTATTAACTGTTTTGTGTGACATAACTCTCTGGGTTAAGGGCATAAAAATTAAAAGTTTGAAAATTGCAAAATTTTCAAAATTTTCATCAAATTTACAATTTTTTCACAAATAAAAGCAAAAAATATCGTTCTAAATTTATAACTATTATGAAGTACAATATGTCACGAAAAAACAATGTCAGAATCACCAGGATCCGTTGAAGCGTTCATAAAGTGACACTGGTCAGAATTGCAAAAAATGGCCTGGGCATTAAGTACAAAACTGGCTTCGTCCTTAAGGGGTTAATACAAAGCCAAGATAAGTGCATGGCTGGATTTTGCAGCCTGTAGCTGTATGCTTTATCTGTTCTGGTATCAATATCAATATATAGGGGTACCGCATGGCATTTTATAAATTTATTTTACACCGGTATAATGCTAGCAGAGAGAGTGGAGGCGCAGTTTGATTGCAGCCAATTAGAGATGCCGGTGAGCGGGGAAAGCAGTTAATATGTATGAGGGATAATTTTGGTCCTGGAAGCAGCACTGCACTTGCGGGGGGAATCGGTAAGTAAGTCCTGTTTTAACCCTTTTGCTGACTAATCCCGGAACTATCAATGTGTAGAATAGTCTACAGTCATGGCCAAAAGTTTTGAGAATGACACCAAAATTATTTCTTCACATGATCTGTTCCCTCTGGTTTTTAATTGTGTTTGTCTGATGTTTACATCACATACAGAAATATAATTGCAATCATATTATGAGACCAAAAGGTTCTATTGACAGTTAGAATGAGTTAATGCAGTAAGTGAATATTTGCAGTGTTGCCCCTTCTTCTTCAGGACCTCTGCAATTCTCCCGGGCATGCTCTCAATCATCTTCTGGAGCAAATCCTGACTGATCGCTGTCCATTCTTGCATAAGCAATGCTTGCATTTTGCCAGAATTTGTTGGTTTTTGTTTGTCCACCCGTCTCTTGATGATTGCCCACAAGTTCTCAATGGGATTAAGATCTGGGGAGTTTCCAGGCCATGGCCCCAAAATCTCTATGTTTTGTTCCATGAGCCATTTAGTGATCACCTTTGCTTTATGGCAAGGTGCTCCATCATGCTGGAAAAGGCATTGTTGGGGCCAAACTGCTCTTGGACAGTTGGGAGAAGTTGCTCTTGGAGGACATTCTGGTGCCATTCTTTATTCATGGCTGTGTTTTTAGGCCAGACTGTGAGTGGTGCGATTCCCTTGGCTGAGAAGCAACCCCACACATGAATGGTTTCAGGATGCTTAACAGTTGGCATGAGACAAGACTGGTGGCAGCGCTCACCTCTTCTTTTCCTAATAAGCTGTTTTCCAGATGTCCCAAACAATCGAAAAGGGGATTCATCTGAGAAAATGACTTTCCCCCAGTCCTCAGCAGTCCACTCCCTGTACCTTTTGCAGAATATCAGTTGGTCCCTGATGTTTTTTTCTGGAGAGAAGTGGCTTCTTTGCTGCCCTCCTTGAAACCAGGCCTTGCTCAAGCAGTCTCCGCCTCACAGTGCGTGCAGAAGCCCTCACACCAGCCTGCTGCCATTGCTGCGCTAGCTCGGCACTGCTGGGAGTCCCATCCCGCAGCTGAAACAGTTTTAAGATACGGTCCTGGCGTTTGCTGGTCCTTCTTGGGCGCCCTGGAGCCTTTTTGGCAACAATGGAAGCTCTCTCCTTGAAGTTCTTGATGATGCGATAGATTGTTGACTGAGGGGCAATCTTTGTAGCTGCGATAGTCTTCCCTGTTAGGCCATTTTTGTGCAGAGCAATGATGGCTGCACGTGTTTCTTTAGAGATAACCATGGTTAACTGAAGAGAAACAATGATACCAAGCACCAGCCTCCTTTTAATGTGTCCAGTGGTGTCATTCTTACTTAATCATGACTGATTGATCGCCAGCCCTGTCCTCATCAACACCCACACCTGTGTTACTGGAACAATCACTAAAACAATGTTAGCTGCTCCTTTTAAGGCAAGAATGCAATGCTGTTGAAATGTGTTTTGGGGGTTAAAGTTCATTTTCTTAGCCAATATTGACTTTGCAAGTAATTGCTGTTAAGCTGTTCACTCTTTATGACATTCTGGAGTATATGCAAATTGCCATTAGAAAAACTTAAGCAGTAAACTTTGTAAAAATTAATATTTGTAGCATTCTCAAAACTTTGGCCATGACTGTACTTCAGGAGCAGGTCACAGTGGGAACTAGAACTATCAAAATGTAGAATAGTCTACTTCAGGAGCAGGTCACAGTGGGAACCAGAACAATCAATGTGTAGAATTGTCTTCTTCAGGAGCAGGTCACAGCGGGAACCGGAACTATCAATATTTAGAATAATCTACTTCAGGAGCAGGTCTCTGTGGGGACCGGAACTATCAATGTGTAGAATAGTCTACTTCAGGAGCAGAAATATCAAAAAACTGACCCGCACATCCATCAAATGTGAACAGGTGCTAACTGAAAAAACATAGTAACTATAAATGCATACAGTCGCACACTAAAAAAGCCAAAAAAGTACAAGGGAAAATATGGCACTGCATTACTGCAAAAGAGAGATATTTAGTTTATGTATTGGCCAATGCATGTACGCCCAGACACCATCGGCAAGGTATATCTCTGTAATCCGGGAACCTAACTTAAATGCCACTATCTAGATTAAAAACATCCGTATCTGGGCAAAATGCCACCATTTGGACTGCAAACCTCCATGTATGGGCAGCTAGGCTCCTGCTATAATGGTTATGAACACAGCCAGGTCTTAGGGTGGAGTGCCCAGTCAGAAAGAGACTGTATTGGCCAATACATAAACTAAATATCTCTCTTTTGCAGTAATGCAGTGCCATATTTTCCCTTGTACATTTTTGGCTTTTTCAGTGTGCGACTGTATGCATTTATAGTTACTATGTTTTTTCAGTTAGCACCTGTTCACATTTGTTGGATATGCGGGTCAGTTTTTTGATATTTCTAGTGAGTCTTTTTCTGACTGGGCACTCCGCCCTAAGACCTGGCTGTGTTCATAACCATTATAGCAGGAGCTATAATGTGTAGAATAGTCTACTTCAGGGACAGGTCACAGTGGGAACCGGAACTATCAATGTGTAGAATAGTCTACTTAAGGAGCAGGTCACACCGGGAACCGGAACTATCAATGTGTAGAATAGTCTACTTAAGGAGCAGGTCACACCGGGAACCGGAACTATCAATGTGTAGAATAGTCTACTTAAGGAGCAGGTCACACCGGGAACCGGAACTATCAATGTGTAGAATAGTCTACTTAAGGAGCAGGTCACAGTGGGAGCTGTTCATTGTTTCAAAAAGGGTTTAGATACATTTTTAGAAGACAATTACAAGATTATGTAAATATGTAAAGTTCTTTTCGGAATGTTTGGTTCCGTGGATAGAAAATTGAGATCTGGGAGGGAAGATTAGCTCTTCTGGGGCGGACCGGATTATTCATTATAATTGCACATATATCCTAGTCCCTTGATGAACATGGACTTTTGCAACTGTAATAAATAGTAACTATGTAATGGATGTTTTAGAGTCTCGTCCGGCAGGTGGATGCCCTGCTCCTTGGTAGGCCGCTTTGCCACATAGAGTCTACTACTTTGCTGGTTACGACCTCTTTAAGCACAAGTGTACATTAGTGAATATCTAATCACATTATGTTGTTTATCCCTGAAGCTTTTTTCAATTAAGTTCCCTGTCTCATATCTCGAGGAGATCCATGTTGCATTTTTCTCTCTTGTTAATGGTGCGTATCACATCTACTTATTTATAATATACCAGAATATTACGGAATAAAATATGTAAAATGAAAGGATGATACACCAGATATTGTTTGTGAAGAAGGACAGAAGTGAAGGCGTATGACTGAATATTCACTTACTTGAAAGGCCGCATGATGCTCCACATGTATCTATGAAAGTAATGCACATACGTATGTGAGCGTGGAAGTACAAATTACTGTTTTCACACATAGACAACTGACAAAATATCAATAAAAATATCTTTCCATTTCATTTATGTGTTGGACCGAAACGTGAAACAGCTGACGGCAAAATAAAGAGGTGTTTCAACTTATAAATTCTATTAGGCAATTTTAGATTTTTTGCTTCTTTTATATTTTTGTAAGTTTTTGTCAGGCTTCCACCAGGGGGCGCACAAGCAGAATGGAGATAGAACTCCAAAAAACAGTAAGACAAAAGCCCACTGGTGGGCACTCACACCAGTGAAAGGGTAGTCAGCAAGCCTAAACGGGGCTATACACGCAACGACATCGCTAACGAGATGTCGTTTGGGTCACGGAATTCGTGACGCACATCCGGCCTCGTTAGCGACGTCGTTGTGTGTGAAACATACGAGCGACTGCTAACGATCAAAATTACTCACCTAATCGTTGATCGTTGTTCTAATCCCAAATATCGTTGCTGTTGCAGGACGCAGGTTGTTCGTCGTTCCTGAGGCAACACACATCGCTACGTGTGACACCCCAGGAACGGCGAACAACAACGTACCTGTGTCCTCCGGCAACGAGGTGGGTGTGTCTTTCTTTCGGCTGCTCTCTGCCCCTCCGCTTCTATTGGACGGCTGCCGTGTGACGTCGCTGTGACACCGCACGAACCGCCCCCTTAGAAAGCAGCATCGCGAGGCAGATAAGTATGTGTGACAGGGACTAACGATATTGTTCACCACGGGCAGCGATTTGCCCGTGATGCACAACCGACGGGGCGGGTGCGATCGGCAGCGACATCGCTAGCAATGTTGCTGCGTGTAAAGTGACCTTTAGTCTTAACCAGGAAGTCACGTCTGAACAAGGAAGTGAGCAAGCCGTAAACAGGGGAAGCACGAGGGTCAGGAGCCAAGAGGAAGGTGAAGCATAGTCGTGGTCAAGAAACATTACCAAGGTCAGAGGCCGGGAGAGCAAGTAAGTACCGTATTTCCCCGAAAGTAAGACAGTGTCTTACATTCTTTTTACCCCCAAAAGTCCCACTATGTCTTACTTTCGGGGTATGTCTTATATTGGAAACAAATCCCACAGCAATCGCAGCAAGTCTCCATGCAATGTACCGTATGGGGACTTGCCGCGATTGCTGCACATGAGGGCACTGAGGCTGCATGTTTTTGTATGTTGTCCGTGGTCCTGATGGACCACGGACAACATTACTGCAACATTTCTTGGTGGCCGAGCGTTCGGCTGAGCGCCCGACCACCGGCATGTGACAGCTCTCAGCTGGGCGCTCGGCCGCCTGCATGTCAGGGCGCTCAGCTGGGCGCTCGGCCGCCGGCATGTCAAGGCGCTCAGCTGGGCGCTCGGCCGCCGGCATGTCAGGGCGCTCAGCTGAGCGCTCGGCCGGTACTGTAAAGAAGAAAAAAAAAAAATAACGCTTTCCGTTTACTATGTTTTACTTTGGGGGTACGTCTTACATTAGCTGACCCCCCCAAAACCCCCACTACGTCTTACTATCGGGGGTGTCTTACTATCGGGGAAACACGGTACAAAAGAAGGAGAGGGGACCAAGACACACAACAGGGCTGGGGTCTGGGAGACAGGTCAGACAAACATTACAAGGGAAACGGAGGTCAGATAGAGGTCAGCTGGGTAGTGGGACAGATAAGGGCTAACTCACAAGAGCCAGTTGCACACACTGCAGAGCAGGAGCTATTACTGGCGACGTTCTGGAGGTCTTCATACCATGATAAAGTGGAATGAGGCACAACAGAACAGACCCCTCCCACCTTACTTAACCCCGTTGGTGCCAAGCTACAGTCATGACAGTTTTCTTATTCAGAGGTAGACATTGATGTAGTAGGCTGGGAGTGGCAGCAATACCTTAGTATTGGTGACTCTGTGTCACTCTGGAGCCCAAGCTTTAATGTTAAATATTCACTGCTGTTTCCTTAAAAGTTTGTATAAGTCAACAGTAGAAGCAAATACAGTCATCCCCCGCTGTATCGCAGTTCACTTTTTGAGGCTTAACTATTTTTAAAAAGTAATTTTCATTTTATAAGATGCACCCCAAATTTAGAGGAAAAAAAGGTAAAGAAAAAAAATATGGGGTCCATCATATAATCCGGTGGAGTCTTACCAGTGGGGCGGCAGCAGTGGTGGAGCGGGATTACAGGAGCCAGGGCCTGTGGTGGAATAGGGCGATGCTGTGAGACTAGTGCTTTTGCTGGCCTACTCACTAGTAAGGTGAGTTTAGAAAAAGCAAGTCTCAGGTATCCTGCTCAGTGACGAGGTGAAATAATCTGTATAGCGAACACTAGGGAGGTCAGAGTACAGCTGCAGGATAGTGCAGGCGCTGTCCCATCCCCCGTCTCCTTAGCAACAGGGCCCACCATTGTTTTAGTGTCTCCTTGTTTACAGTATTGTGTTGTGCGCTGGACATCCGTAGGTCCATGTGCAATTGTTACGCGATATATTCGGACATGTCGGTCCGAGTGTGACAATATTATACTCTGTGGAAAAGAGAGGATTGAGGAGCAGAAAGAAAAATTAGGCAGAGTGGACACAGAAAGATTGTCCTGAGCTTTCTAACAAGTCATTTACCTGATTGCAAAGTTGTTGTCACATCTCCACAGCTCAGTACTGCTGTATAACTTCCTCCATGATGCTGCTTTTTCTGTCCTGTGCGAATTAAGGAATAAAGAGCAGGAATCCTTTATTACTGATAAATGAGCAGTGCATAGGGAACATCGTTGCAGCCAGTCTTCTTCCACCAGCTCAGAGTCAATTGCAAACTGAAAGATAGATTCTCAAGAGTAGAAAACTGGTGAAAATGTTGGACAAGTCAAATAATGGCCAGAAATAATGCTGTCTTTATATTTTGAAAATATTGAAAATATAGTTCTTTTTAAAACAAAGCATATCTTAGAAAGCCATACGACAAATGTATATTTCTTCCTAAAACTAGAACACTGTTTCACTCGGTCCTGGTCCCAGCGCGGCACCCTCACATGCCCCCGTTCATCGTTCTCCTCACCTGCCCGGTGCCTCCACATGCCTCTCCTGCCCCTGACAGTAGGTCTGATGTAGCCACCTACTGCTTCCAAGCCACGCGCAGGCCTTCTGTGAATGCCCATAGGGTGTTCACTTGGCCACGTCCCCTTTCTTAAAGGGTCGGCGTCTCATTACCCGGAACTTTTTCCTGAGGTCCCCAATTACCCCACAGGTATTTAACTCTTTCTCCCCTTAGGGGAGGCACCTGAGCAACATTGCCTACTAGTTAGTGCATTGCTAGTTCTCAGGTCCCTTTACGCTACTGCCTAGTTCTGCTTATTGGGTCCCAGTACCAGTCTCGTGTTCCTAACCTGTGTCTCATCCTACCGCCTTTCATAATCACCACCTCTGTACTGCCACGTCTGACCACCACCTCCGTGCTGTCACATCTGAGCTACCATCTCTGTGCTGCCACGTCTAAGCCAACACCTCCGTACGACCACATCTGAGCCACCACCTCCGTGCTACCATGTCTGAGCTACCATCTCCGTTCTTCCTCGTCTGAGTCACCACCTCCATGCTGCCTCACCTGAGCCACCACCTCCATGCTGCCACGCCTGAGCCACCACCTCCGTGCTACCACATCTGAGCCACCACCCCCGCGCTGCCACACCTGAGCCACCACCACCTCCATGTTGCCACGCCTGAGCCACCACCACCTCCATGCTGCCACGTCTGAGCCACCACTTCCATGCTGCCACGTCTGAGCCACCACATCCATGCTGCCATGTCTGAGCCACCGCATCCATGCTGCCACGTCTAAACCACCATCTTTGTGCTGCCAAGTCCGAGTTAACATGTCTGTGCTGCCACATCCGAGCACACCAGCACCGGACATTGAGAAACTCTTCCAGTTCGTATGAGCCAACCTCCTCTGGTTCCTGGAAGTCATGCATTTAGCTCCCCTGGGGCAGCGCCAGACAGCCCCTGTATAGGGGTTCGCTACTGGTTAACTCCCCCGGGAAGTCTGTTGTACGGCCCAGTGGGTCCACTCCTGGCCGCTCGCCGCTCCTTGGTGACTGTAATAAAAACTTTTATAAACTTTATTTTCTTAGCCAGAAAGATACTTAACTTTTGCATCTATGATCCTATAATGTATATGATTATGGCATATATTTACCAGTGTGAATCTAGTGGGGCACAATACAAGGATAGATTTACCAGAATTAAAGAAAATAAGTCATTTTACCCTAACTCTGCATTTTATGCAATTACTTAGATGTCATCATGAAAAGTAGCGCCATTGATTAAATCATATCTGACTCACCACAGACTTTATATAAAATGGATGCTTTGGGCAGATGCTCACAAATGCACTGAGTCTATAGAAACCACTGACAGAAATCAATTGTCTGATGTCTGTGATAATGGACACTTTGTGCTCGAAGCAGATGTCCACCTTTCAACAACACTTATTGTCTCTATATAACAAAGGTCCATTATTCTGTGCCGGGGAATTTAATATAATTTAGAAACTTTCGAACTCCACTTTCTTGATACAGAACTAGAAATCCCTTGCACAGATTAAGAGTTAAAAGATAAAAAATTGACTACTTGCAGCCATCACTAGAGGGAGCTGAAGAGCCAAGCGCAAACTGTTTGAACTCAATAATAGCTGAATGCAGTCTGCTCTCCAGCTCCCTCTAGTGGTCGTCAATACAGTTAGGTCCAGAAATATTTGGACAGTGACACAAGTTTTGTTATTTTAGCTGTTTACAAAAACATGTTCAGAAATACAATTATATATATAATATGGGCTGAAAGTGCACACTCCCAGCTGCAATATGAGAGTTTTCACATCCAAATCGGAGAAAGGGTTTAGGAATCATAGCTCTGTAATGCATAGCCTCCTCTTTTTCAAGGGACCAAAAGTAATTGGACAAGGGACTCTAAGGGCTGCAATTAACTCTGAAGGTGTCTCCCTCGTTAACCTGTAATCAATGAAGTAGTTAAAAGGTCTGGGGTTGATTACAGGTGTGTGGTTTTGCATTTGGAAGCTGTTGCTGTGACCAGACAACATGCGGTCTAAGGAAATCTCAATTGAGGTGAAGCAGAACATCCTGAGGCTGAAAAAAAGAAAAAATCCATCAGAGAGCTAGCAGACATGCTTGGAGTAGCAAAATCAACAGTCGGGTACATTCTGAGAAAAAAGGAATTGACTGGTGAGCTTGGGAACTCAAAAAGGCCTGGGCGTCCACGGATGACAACAGTGGTGGATGATCGCCGCATACTTTCTTTGGTGAAGAAGAACCCGTTCACAACATCAACTGAAGTCCAGAACACTCTCAGTGAAGTAGGTGTATCTGTCTCTAAGTCAACAGTAAAGAGAAGACTCCATGAAAGTAAATACAAAGGGTTCACATCTAGATGCAAACCATTCATCAATTCCAAAAATAGACAGGCCAGAGTTACATTTGCTGAAAAACACCTCATGAAGCCAGTTCAGTTCTGGAAAAGTATTCTATGGACAGATGAGACAAAGATCAACCTGTACCAGAATGATGGGAAGAAAAAAGTTTGGAGAAGAAAGGGAACGGCACATGATCCAAGGCACACCACATCCTTTGTAAAACATGGTGGAGGCAACGTGATGGCATGGGCATGCATGGCTTTCAATGGCACTGGGTCACTTGTGTTTATTGATGACATAACAGCAGACAAGAGTAGCCGGATGAATTCTGAAGTGTACCGGGATATACTTTCAGCCCAGATTCAGCCAAATGCCGCAAAGTTGATCGGACGGCGCTTCATAGTACAGATGGACAATGACCCCAAGCATACAGCCAAAGCTACCCAGGAGTTCATGAGTGCAAAAAAGTGGAACCTTCTGCAATGGCCAAGTCAATCACCAGATCTTAACCCAATTGAGCATGCATTTCACTTGCTCAAATCCAGACTTAAGACGGAAAGACCCACAAACAAGCAAGACCTGAAGGCTGCGGCTGTAAAGGCCTGGCAAAGCATTAAGAAGGAGGAAACCCAGCGTTTGGTGATGTCCATGGGTTCCAGACTTAAGGCAGTGATTGCCTCCAAAGGATTCGCAACAAAATATTGAAAATAAAAATATTTTGTTTGGGTTTGGTTTATTTGTCCAATTACTTTTGACCTCCTAAAATGTGGAGTGTTTGTAAAGAAATGTGACAATTCCTACAATTTCTATCAGATATTTTTGTTCAAACCTTCAAATTAAACGTTACAATCTGCACTTGAATTCTGTTGTAGAGGTTTCATTTCAAATCCAATGTGGTGGCATGCAGAGCCCAACTCGCCAAAATTGTGTCACTGGCCAAAGATTTCTGGACCTAACTGTAGATCAAGAATTTTAAGATTCTTTTAAAAACGTCCTAAAAATTGACCATCTAACTGTCCCATTATTTATCACGATGCTTAAAAATATATTTTACTCTAAATGTGGGGTGATATTCAGGGAGCCCAAAACGTTAATTTGTCCTAAAAAATATTCTTTTTACTGACATCATTCCATATTTCCATGACAATAATTGCTTTGCTTCTTGCTGTTTGAGGTTTTGAATCCATCAAGTAATGATTTTCAGAATTTGTACTACTCTAGATAAAGACGAAACAAAAAAGTTGCCACTACTATCCACCCACCGGCGTCAGCCGTGATGCTCACAATGGAGAATAGACAGGGATCCTCCATGGGCTGGCAAGGAGGTGCTCGTCCCATTGGGTAAGAGTTCCAACTAGAATCCAAATTAGAAAGAGGGGCGGCTCTCACCGAAGTCCAGCAAATATCTTTATTAAATCACGGTGCATAAAACAGCAGGAGCAAAGCTGACAGCAGGTCCCCCTCATGGACGACGGCCGTTTCGCGTAAGGATACGCTTCTTCAGGTCCATGACGACCATAGACCCGAAGAAGCGTATCCATATGCGAAAGGGCCGTCGTCGGCGAGGGGGACCTGCTGTCAGCTTTGCTCCTGCTGTTTTATGCACCGTGATTTAATAAAGATATTTGCTGGACTTCAGTGAGAGCCGCCCCTCTTTCTAATTTGGATACTACTCTAGATAAAGCTCTTGCAGTAAAGAGAATTATGAAGCATGCTGGATTTATTTTACAGAAGTTCAGAATTTTTTAAAGACTCCACTTCTAGTTAAAAAAAATAAATATTTTTTATAAATAAAAGACAAATGCTATCATTTTAAAAATTTTAGTCAATATACATTTTTCTTTTGTGTCCTTCAACGCCGACATCCTCCCCTGCAGCTCCGTGGCCACCCAAGTGGTCGTCTGTATCCCACTCCCCCCGGGGCTTGTGCACACCACACAGGCTTCCCGGGAACACACCTAGTACGCATGCACCAACCCTCCTCTTAAAGGGCCGGTGCACTATTTCCAGGAAATGCCTCTCAGTCTACGGCTGATGGGGCTGCATGACAACCTTAGTTAGTTAGTCAGTCTTCAGTCTGCTAGCTAGTTGTCAGGTTCCCAAGCTCCTGTCCCATTATCAATGTGCCTGTTATGGATGGATTATCTCCGTAAAGGAGAAGTGATCACTAACACAAATGTAGACACATTTGTGAACAGTATATGAGAGCAAAAGGTTTTAGATCTTGGAGTTGAGCTCATGAAAAATGGGAGCAAAAACAAGTGTTGTGTTTATACTTTTGTTCAGTGTATCTTGATGGTTTATTCTATCGTGCCCCTTACGCAATACATGGCTTTCAATTATCCGACCGCTATCTTGCCCAACTTTTCCATCCTCTGTCTAGCGCTCCTATGTTCTCTGTGAGAGAGCCGCTACTGGATTCTTGTTTTGGTGACTTTACTCATCAAAAATGAATTTATGGTGCAAAACCAGACATATTTTGTTTTGGAGGCTTCGGTTGTCCCCGTACATATCAGACGGTCAGCCCGGATGCCGATATTGGTGGGTCAGGCTATCTTTAGTCTAATAAGTAGAGTAGGGGTCTTAAGGTTAGGTAAAAATATTTAACCACTTATATGTATATATATATATATATACCCATCCTTCTTGGATTTGCAAATACATAATGCGAGCAAAATTCACTCCTTCTATGCCATTGGAACTCCAAATTAGTAAAATTTGTTTTACGAGCGGTCGGTAAATTATTGCAGCACACACAGTTTGTGGTGTACTGAAAGTTTCTGCTTTATTACATCATGTGACCAGTTTATTTAGTATCCCAAACAAAGAAATAACTCCTCTGAACTATGCACCAATAGGTGTGTATAGAAATGTGAAACGTCCCCACCCATCAGTGTTAAGGATACTTTACACGCTGCGATATCGGTACCGATATCGCTAGCGAGCGTACCCACCCCCGTCGGTTGTGCGACATGGGAAAATCGCTGCCCTTGACGCACAACATCGCTAGCACCCGTCACACGGACTTACCTGCCCTGCGACGTCGCTCTGGCCGGCAATCCGCCTCCTTTCTAAGGGGGTGGTTCGTGCATCGTCACAGCGACGTCACACGCCAGCCATCCAATAGCAGAGGAGGGACGGAGATGAGCGGCTGGAACATGCCGCCCACCTCCTTCCTTCATCATTGCCGGTGGACGCAGGTAAGGAGATGTTCGTCGCTCCTGCGGTGTCACACATAGCAATGTGTGATGTCGCAGAAATGACGAACAACATTGTACCTGCAGCAGCAACGATATTAAGGAAAGGAGCGACGTGTCAACGAGCAATGATTTTTCACGTTTTTGTGCTCGTTGATCGTCGCTCCTTGGTGTCACACGCTGCAATGTCGGTAACGGCGGCGGATGTGCGTCACTAACGACGTGACCCCGACGATATATCGTTACCGATATCGCAGCGTGTAAAGCACCCTTTAGCTGAGCTCTATGACATTAATCAGTTATAAGACAAGATGGTTTGTATAAGAACAAAATGGATTGCATTCTCTTACAATAACTATATACTAAAGATGGTTTCACACAAGTCTATTACAGGGGCCATATGGGCCCTATATTTGGATTCCAGTAAATGCTCAGTCAGGAGACTAAATATCAGAAATAATGGTAGTTATCTATGACCAGTTTATATAGTACCTCAAACAAAGAAATAACTCCTCTGAACTATGCACCAATAGGTGTGTATAGAAATGTGAAACTACCTCTCCCATCAGTTTTGGCTGAACCCTCCGACAACATTCAGTTTTAAGACAAGATGGTTCTATAAGAACAAAACGGATTGCATTCTCTCGCAATAACTATATACAAGAACAGTTTCAGACGAGCCTATTCCGGGGGCATATGTGCCCCTATATTATGGATTCCAGTACATGCTCGGTCGTGAGACTAAGTATCAGAAATAATTCCAGTTATCTATGACCAGTTTATATAGTACCTCAAACAAAGAAATAACTCCTCTGAACTATGCACCAATAGGTGTGTATATAAATATGAAACTTCCCTGCCCATCAGTGTTGGCTGAACCCTATGACAACATTCAGTTATAAGACAAGATGTTTTCTATAAGAACAAAACGGATTGTATTCTCTCAAAATAACTATATACTAAGGAAAGTCAGACGAGCCTATGATGGGGGCATATGTGCCCCTATATTTTGGATTGCAGTCCATGCTCAGTCATAAGACTAAAAATCAGAAATAAAACCAGTTACCTATGACCAGTTTATATAGTACCTCAAACAAAGAAATCACTCCTGTGAACAATGCTCCAATATGTGTGTATAGAAATGTGAAACTTCCCAGCCCATCAGTGTTGGCTGAACACTCCGATAACATTCAGTTATAAGACAAGATGGTTTCTATAAGAACAAAACGGATTGCATTCACTCGCAATAACTATATACTAAGAACAGATGAGCCTATTATGGGGGCATATGTGCCTCTATATTATGGATTCAGTACATGCTCGGTCGTGAGACTAAAAATCTGAAATAATGCCAGTTTCAGAGGAATCTATGAGCAATTGCAACATAGTATCACTATCAGAAACGTGACATAGGAAGAGTAGCCTTTCAGAATTGGAGTAAAGCTGACAAATCCTAAAAGAATGGAAGTGGCAACATTGTCACTTATTATCCAGGTATATCAGGATCAGACATTAACGGAGCCAAAAACTCCAAAGAAATGAGATTTATATTTACTGTTGATTTTATAAATGGTATCATTTGGAAATCGCGCGGCCCCGAGATTTCCAGACTCATCTTCCTTGTATTGTACGAGCTCCGTAGAAGAAATGAACAACGTTATGCTGAATAGACTGAAAGGGAAAAAAAAGGTCACGTCCTCGAAGGAAACTCACAGGGATTAGATTTCAAACTGCCAACCCAATTCCTTGGACACTGCGCTCGCTTCAATCCCTGACAAGACCATCGCTTTCCCTTTCAAGTCAGTGAAGAACAATCCTCAGATGTAAACTGCTTTCCACAACACAACAGGCCGGGAGGAGACGTCTGTACTTTGTTTTGCTGGAAGTAAAAAAAAAAAATAAATGTTTGTATTTACAGGTAAATGACTTACTCACCCTCATCCGCATCTTCATTAGCTGCAAATAAGTGATATTGACAATTCAATGCCGCAATCACATTTAGGGATGGTAAGAACAAAAAAAAAGATGAAAAGAAAAAAGGGAAAAAAAAGAAAGGAAGGAAAGATATATCCTGTAAGGAAAGGGTGTATCACCCACAGAGTAATGTTACACGTCGTGGCTCTCTTGTTGCAAGGAATGAGGTGGTCCCCCATTCCTTGTCTGCCACGAGCCCTCCTGCTCAGCAGCACCAAAGGTCTGGGAGACTGCGCAGTCCGCAGGAGTTGCCTTCTCAGAGACACAGCAGAAGGGTGACACCTAGTGGTTCTCCCCTTGCAGGGAATGGAGCGGTCTCCCATCCCTTGCCTGCCACGAGCTCTCCTGCTCAGCATCATGGAGGCTCTGGGAAGTTGCGCAGTGTGCAAAGAATAGATGCTCAGGGAAGCAGCAAGACTTCCCATGTCTCTGCACATTGTGAAACCGGGGATCCCGCCTTTATGACCCAGAGGCAGGAGGATGAGCATGTGCTCCACGTGACGTCTTCTGATTCGCTCACTGATATCACACGGCCCCATGACGAGGCTGGTGATGTGCTGAATCCTGACTGGCTGGGCCAGGACGTCACGAACCCTGATTGAGTCACGCCCGTCTCGCGCCCGCCCTTGGGTGGAGCTACACCTCCTTAAAAGCTCCCCCTGCCATCATGGCGGTGCGCGACCGTCCTTCTATGTTTGGATGTCTGGCAGCGTGCTGCCACGCCACTGTACAGACGTCATTGTCTTTCGTGGGCTTTGCCCTTGCTGCTCAGGCAGCACCTGGTTTGCAGGCCGTGTTCCTGCCTTGCTGCTCTGGCAGTATCTCCTTCAACAGGCCGTGTTCCCGTCCCAGGTGAGCTCCTTGAGTCTCCACCGGACTCACCTGGTTATTGAAAGCACACGTGCGTGGGCACCTCTGTGCTACCCTCGTGCCATATCCTGTGACTCCCGCTGGCACACGTGCGTAGGCACCTCTGTGCGTCCCCGTGCAACAGGTACACCGTACGAGAAGCCCCGAGCCATACAACCCTCGCGGGTTAGGGCGGATCGGTGTACATAGATCGTCTGTGACGTTCCAGACGATCACTAGTAGCAACCCGCTCACTCTTTCCTGACCATAGCAGCGGTCCCTTACACCGCACAGTGGACCTTGACCGGCGGAAGCTGTCCATTTCCCATCTTGGCACGCTTCCCCGGGTCCCCCTCGTAACATTACGGTCGCGCCAAAGGTCTGGCTATGGCGGAAGAGCAGCAGCAGTTGCTGCGTTATGTGCAGCAGTTGGAGTCACGATTGGCAGCAGTGGAGCGGTCTTCCCCCAATAAGGCTGCTCTAGCAACAGTCGCCACCCAGGCGGCTACTCAGGCGGTGGAATTGTGCGGAAGGTCGCCTCGCCTTGCGCACCCAGAGCGCTTCAGCGGGGACAGCTCTGAGTGCCGTGGTTTCATAAACCAGGTTACCACCTACTTGGAGTTGTCCGCGACTGATTACGCTACTGAGAAGACAAGGGTAGCCTTCGTCCAGTCCCTGCTCACAGGGAAAGCGCTAAAGTGGTCCACGCCGTTGTGGGAGCGCGGAGATCGGGTGGTGAATCACCTTCCAGTTTATCTTGAGGCCATGAGAAAGGTGTTCCTCGGGCCTCAAGTCACCCACGACTCCGCACTGCGGCTCCTACGCCTTCGGCAAAGGTCCACTTCAGTCGGGGACTTTGCAGTACAATTCAGGACACTCGCCGCAGAGCTGGACTGGCCAGATAAAGTCCTGGTCCCTGTGTTCTGGGAGGGTCTGGCAGGGTTCGTCAAAGACGCGCTGGCCACGCGTGACGTGCCGACCACCTTAGAGGCCTTGATTCGGCTTGCCTCTCGCATAGACATCCGCCACGCGGAGCGGAGGCTCGAGGTCTCTTCGGCACCCACGTCTTCCTGGTCTACAGAGCCTCTGACTTCCCTTCCCCACCAGACCGGTCTCCCAGCCAGCTCTATTGACGATTCTGTGGAGCCCATGGAAATCTCCACAGTGGTCTCCTCTACCACAGGTTCTCGGCCGTCGGTCGATTGCTTTACCTGTGGGCAGAGGGGACATGTAGACACCCGATGTTCGAAACCATCGGAAGAAACACAGTGTCTTGTTCCATCTCCGGTCAGCGTGAGGAGGGTCACTTCCGTTTCCCTAGACCAGGTGCCACCTGGTAAGACCCTCATTCCCCCTGACCCACGGAATGATGTGCTGTCATGGGATCGTGCTTCCAAAAGCAGGGGTCACTTCAGGGTCGACAGGACCAGAGACACTGCGGTCAGGCATTATTGGGGGCCGGCGGTAGCTCAGGATGTACAGAAGAATATGGGAGTCCGTACGTCGTGTGCGTATAATATACCGTTCAGGCGGAGGCCTGCGGGTCTTCCATATCCTGTGCCATCTTTCGCACCTGGTGACCTAGTGTGGCTGTCTTCTAAACATATTAACCTTCTGGTACAGACAGCCGAGTTTGCTCCTAGGTACCTTGGCCCGTTTACAGTAATAGAGCAGGTAACCCCGGTAACATATCGACTCCAGCTCCCTCCGTGCTGGGCTATTTCTAATACTTTTCATGTATCTCTCCTGAAACCCGTACGACCTAAAACCTCGGGGTCTCTGCTGTCCCAGGTTGGCTTCTCATCCGACGACCCTGAAGTAGCGAAGCTAGTAAGAACAAAAATTGTACAGGGCAAGAGGTACTTCCTCGTGGAGTGGGTCGATTGTGGCCCGGAGCATAGGTCCTGGGAATTGGAGGAGCATGTCCGCGCCCCAGGTTTGGTGGCGGCCTTCAGGCGCAGGCGAGGGGGGGGCCCTAGACAGGGGGGTAATGTTACACGTCGTGGCTCTCTTGTTGCAAGGAATGAGGTGGTCCTCCATTCCTTGTCGGCCACGAGCCCTACTGCTCAGCAGCACCAAAGGTCTGGGAGACTGTGCAGTCTGCAGGAGTTGCCTTCTCTGAGACACAGCAGAAGGGTGACACCTAGTGGTTCTCCCCTTGCAGGGAATGGAGCGGTCTCCCATCCCTTGCCTGCCACGAGCTCTCCTGCTCAGCATCATGGAGGCTCTGGGAAGTTGCGCAGTGTGCAAAGAATAGATGCTCAGGGAAGCAGCAAGACTTCCCATGTCTCTGCACATTGTGAAACCGGGGATCCCGCCTTTATGACCCAGAGGCAGGAGGATGAGCATGTGCTCCACGTGACGTCTTCTGATTCGCTCACTGATATCACACGGCCCCATGACGAGGCTGGTGATGTGCTGAATCCTGACTGGCTGGGCCAGGACGTCACGAACCCTGATTGAGTCACGCCCGTCTCGCGCCCGCCCTTGGGTGGAGCTACACCTCCTTAAAAGCTCCCCCTGCCATCATGGCGGTGCGCGACCGTCCTTCTATGTTTGGATGTCTGGCAGCGTGCTGCCACGCCACTGTACAGACGTCATTGTCTTTCGTGGGCTTTGCCCTTGCTGCTCAGGCAGCACCTGGTTTGCAGGCCGTGTTCCTGCCTTGCTGCTCCGGCAGTATCTCCTTCAACAGGCCGTGTTCCTGTCCCAGGTGAGCTCCTCGAGTCTCCACCGGACTCACCTGGTTATTGAAAGCACACGTGCGTGGGCACCTCTGTGCTACCCTCGTGCCATATCCTGTGACTCCCGCTGGCACACGTGCGTAGGCACCTCTGTGCGTCCCCGTGCAACAGGTACACCGTACGAGAAGCCCCGAGCCATACAACCCTCACGGGTTAGGGCGGACCGGTGTACATAGATCGTCTGTGACGTTCCAGACGATCACTAGTAGCAACCCGCTCACTCTTTCCTGACCATAGCAGCGGTCCCTTACACCGCACAGTGGACCTTGACCGGTGGAAGCTGTCCATTTCCCATCTTGGCACGCTTCCCCGGGTCCCCCTCGTAACAGAGTAAGACCATGTGGCCACTATGGGGTCTCTGAGCCATACTAAGTGAGGACTATGGGGCTGTGGGAGCATCATTATGGGGGCCATGATTCTATGTGAGGAGCTATGGGGCCTTCATTCTGAATATGGAATTTGGAGCATCATTCTGGGGGGTCATAATACTATGTGGGGGCTATGAAAGCATCATTCGGAGGGGTCATCATACTATGTGGGAGCTGTGGGGGCTTCATACTGAGTGGGGCTATGGGATCATCATCTTGGGGTGGCATAATACTATGTGGAGGGCTATGGGAGTATCATTTGGAGGGGCCATCACACTATGTAGGAGCTGTCTGGGCATCATACTGAGTGGGGTTGTGGGAGCATCATTCTGAGGGCCATAATACTATGTGGGGGCTATGGGGCCTTCTACTGAGTGGGGCTGTGGCAGTATCATTCTGGGGGGCCATAATACTATGTGTGGGCTATGGGGCATTAATACTGACTGAGGCTGGGGGAGCATCATTCTGGTGAGCCATAATACCATGTGGGGGCTTCGGGTCTTCTACTGAGTGGGGCTGTGGGAGCATCATTCTAGCGGGCCATAATACTATGTGGGGGCTAAGCGGCCTTCTACTGAATGGGGCTTTGGGATCATCATTTTGGGGAGCCATAATACTATGTGGGTGGCTATGGGGCCTTCATACTGAGTGGGGTTGTGGAAGTATCATTCTGGAGGGCCATGGGGCCTTCTTATTGAGTGGGGCTGTGGTAGCACCATGCTGGGGGGGTCATAATACTATGTGGGGGCTATGGGAGCATCATTTGGAGGGGTCATCATACTATATGGGGGTTGTGGGGGCATCATATTGAGTGGACCTGTGGGAGCATCATTCTTGGTCACCATGGAGCCTTCTTTCTGAGTGGTGCTGTGGGAGCATCATTCTCAGGAGCCATAACACTATATGGGGGCTATGAGGCATTCATAATGAGTGAGGCTGTGGGATCATCATTCTGGAGAGCTATAACACTATGTGGGGGGCTATGGGGTCTTCATACCAATAATGCATTACATTGTGTGGGTGCCAGGATACTAAGCATGAGCAGAACTATGGGAATATTATACTGTGGGGATGGGGGAACTGTGTGGGGGGGTGTCATCGTTCATCGTACAGTATATAGATACTGTACATAGATGGATACATAGGTAGATATATATTAGGATAGATAGATACATAGATAGACAAATAGATAGATAGATAGATGGATAGATAGATAGAGGGCTAGATAGATGGATAGATAGAGGGCTAGATAGATAGATAGATGGATAGAGGGATAGATAGATAGATAGAGGGATAGATAGATGGATAGATAGATAGATGGATAGATAGATAGATGGATAGATAGATAGAGGGATAGATAGAGGGATAGATAGAGGGCTAGATAGATATATAGATAGATAGATAGATAGATAGGTGTATAGATAGATAGATGGATAATATGAAGGTAATATATACTGTAGTGTAAATATCACAGAATACAATGGCCTCGCCATTCTTCAGGTTACATTATGGGGTCAGCAGAGGTCCGGGCATGCTGCAACTGGTGCTGTTATTACACAGAATTGCCTGTCTCATGGCCGCGGCTCCGGAGGGGTCATTTATATTTCCTTTTCAATATAACAGACAGACGCTATTTACAGAGTGAGATTGCAACCGAAGTTGATATATTTCACATATTTTGAAAAATATGAAAAAATATAAAATTCTGCAATAAATTACCCTCTATCTTAAGTTTTCATACAGACTATACTAAATGTTCACCAACTTTATTTAACCCCTGAGTTGGCAGGAACGCTACCTACCAAGAGTTAACACTGTGCACTGATACCTGGTGCTGACAGGTAATGCCGGAGGACAGGCCGCTCCACACTAATTGGAATTCTAGTTTGGGTTGCATTCTTTTTCTATTTGCATAATCAGATCCTCTAATGCTCCTCTCCCTGCGCTTTATTCAATCATTCCATCTGACGAGCTAAATATACATTTTCCAAATTGTTTTAATGTCACTTTTCTAAAGTGGGAAAGACAGAAGTCCACAAGTCTAGATGAATTCTGCCGGACTCACAAGATGTATGCAAACGAAGGACCTAAGGAACATTGCAGGAGGTAGGACTGATGACTTTATAATTTTATATGTTGTAAGCAATGAGCATTTTGAATAGATGGATAAATAGATAGATAGTTAGATAGATAAACCGATAGAAACATAGATAGATAATTAGCACCCAAAAATGGCCAGTTTTATGTGAGCCTAATAGCCAACGGCAAAACAACCTCTTTTTGTTGGGTTCCTATCAAACTAATGCCTCTCATTGGGTTAAAAAAACTAGAATTCATGGGCGGACAGGAATCTGCAAATCAAGAATTAAAATCACCTAAGGCTGAAGAGTAGGAGTGCTCAATCAGAAGACATGACCTATGTTCAGTTTGCACCTGTTTACATTAGAAAGATAGGCTGTGCCATCAGTCTTTTTCTTAGATTAGAGGGTCATGCCTTCTGATTGAGCTCTTGCACTACAGTCTCAGGCTACTTTAATTCTCTATTTGCAGGTTTCAGTCCCTCCATAAATGGTAGGTTTTTTAACCCAAAGAGAGGCATTAGTTTGATAAGGACCCAACAAAAAGAGGTTGCCTCGCCGTTGGCTGTTGGGCTCACATAAAACTGGCCAATTCTGTGTGCCAAGTATCTTAATTTTTACATGTTATTCATAGCAGTAATGCATGTCTATATTCCCATATTAATTGTTCCACATATCTTAGCACTACAGAGTGCAACTGTCTCCTTTTCATTACTATGTTTCATGTTCAGTTTGCACCTGTTCACATTAGAAAGGTAGGATAGCACTTCTGCTCTTCAGTCTTAGGCTATTTTAATTCTTCATTTGCAAGTTCTGGTCCGCCCATAAATTGAAGGGGTTTTTTTAACCCAAGGAGAGGCATTAGTTTGATAGGGACCCAACAAACAGAGATCCCCTTGCCATTGGCTGTTGGGCTCACATAAAACTGCCCATTTTATGTGCTAAGTATCTCAATTTTCCTATGTTTTTCATAGCAGTAATGCATGTCTATATCCTATAGGCTATTTTAATTCTCCATTTGCAGGTTCCTATCCGCCCATAAATTGTAGGTGTTTTAGCCCAAAGTGAGACATTAGTTTGGTAAGAACCCAACAAAAAGAGATTACCTTGCCGTTGGCTGCTGGGCTCACATATAACTGGCCATTTTTGTGTGCTACGTATCTCAATGTTTACGTTTCATAGCAGTGATGCATGTCTATATCCCCATATTCATTGTTGCACATATCTTAGCACTGCAGAGTGCAGCTGTCTCCTTTTTGTTACTGTTTAGTTTTTTGGACTTTTGATTAATGGAAGATCCAAAGTCTCTTGTCTGTTCTTTCTGTTCTACTGGATGGGTGATCAGATTGACACATTCTATCACTCATTTCTTCATTTACCCTTCTACCTGTAAATGATTACATTATTTTCTAATTATGGACCTCAAGCAACCAGACGGGGTGCACGAGATACAATGTAACATCTCTGTCATTAATCAGATGAATCTTTCCTACCATTATGTATAAAACATGAGACATTGCAACAAAAGCTTAGGGAAAAGCACCATCTGCTATTTCTAGTTGTACAGAAGAATTGTCTCTGACAGCAGCAAATAAATTGAATTATCAAAGATTAACATGTAATTCTGCAAAGTCCTGGAACAATTCCATGTATAATGTACAGGATGATACATTGTACCCCGACTGTACATTATAGGAATATCAGAGATCACGGAGGTCGTATCAAAGCACCAGGATGAGCGACGCATTCAAGTCATAGAACTATTTTCCCCTCCAACTGGGGTTGGTAATACCTGATTATTCCTATCACAGCTGCTTCAGTACTTCTTTTATAGAAGGAAACTAGCTGTACTACCCGGCTTCGCCCGAGTTAATAACTTCTGTTAGCAAAATAGAATGTATTAACAAAAATGTATTCTGCACACAAAAACCACAAAACAGATATAAATGTAATTATAATGTCTGTCTCCCCCTCTGTATATATATCTCTGTCTCTCTCTCTATCTCTTTATCTGTCTGTCTTTTTTCCTGTCTGTCTGACTGTCTCTTTCTCCGTCTGTCTGAATCTTTTTCCCTGTCTGTCTATCTATCTTTCACTTTCCCTGTCTGTCTCTTTCCCTCTCTTTCCCTGTCTGTCTCTTTCCCTCTGTCTCTTTCCCCGTGTCTGTCTCTTTGTCTGTCTCTTTACCTGTCTTTTTTTGTCTCTTACCCTGTCTGCCTCTTTCCCTCTCTTTCCCTGTCTGTCTCTTTGTATGTGTCTGTCTCTTTACCTGTCTGTGTCTGTCTCTTAACCTGTCTCTCTCTTTCCCTCTCTTTCCCTGTCTGTCTCTTTCCCTGTCAGTCTGTCTCTTTATCTGTGTCTGTCTCTTTGTGTCTGTCTCTTACCCTGTCTATGTCTGTTTCTTACCCTGTCTGTGTCTGCCTCTTTCCCTGTCTGTGTCTGTCTCTTACCCTGGCTGCATTGTGACTCGCCAACATTCCATATAAGGGCGTGGCGCATTCTTCTGAAGTTCTGGCTGCACTGTGGCTCCCAGCTCCATTCGCTTTAATGGAGGCAGGGTTTTTGGTGAATAACTGTAAAGCGCGGGGTTAAAATTTCCCCTCAAAACATAGCTTATGACGCTCTCGGGGTCCAGACGTGTGAGTGTGCAAAATTTTGTGGCTGTAGCTGAGACAGTGCAGATGCCAATCCCGGACATACATTCACCCACACACACACACATTCAGCTTTATATATTAGATAGTAAGTCCATATAGATCATTGACTCGGATGAACTTTCTTTTAGTTTTGCGCACCCCTAGTGTATCTGATATGGAGGTTTTGCAGTTATGGGGACAGTCGGAACGAGAGTTTTTAGCATCAATGGCCGATTCTTTTGTCCTCATGGCAGAACGGGGGAAAAGCGCCATTGTCGACAAGAGGTTGTCAATTACATCCCAGCCTTGAGGCCATGAGGATATCAATGGTCCCTTAAGCCTAAATGAGAAAAACAAATACAATTAACCGCTTAACCCACGGGCGACTTTCCGTTTTTTTTTTTGTTTTTTAACCTCCCCTTCTTCTAAGAGCCATAACTTTTTTATGTTTCCATCCACATATCTGCATGAGTTTTTTGCGGCACAAGGTGCACTTTTGAATGACGTCATTTATTTTATCGTATGATGAATTCAAAAGCCCGAAAAAAAAAATGCAAGTGCATAAAAAATGTACAAAAAAAATACAATTTCACAATTGTTTTTATTTTTTTTTTTATTTACCATGTTCACTATATAGTAATCTTGACCTGGCAATATGATTCCCCAGGTCGGTACGATTACATAGATACCAAACATGCATAGCTTTTTTTTATTTAGAGTTTTAAAATTCGGAAATTTTATTTTTGTGCCACAAGATGATGTGTTTGCTTAACATTTTGGGACAGATACGATGTTTTGATGATCTCTTATTTCATTTTATTACAATGTTGTTACAGCCCCAAAAATATAATTCTTGCGTTTTCATTTTTTCTCGTTAAGTAATTGAATTAATTTATTAATTATTTTATGTTTTGATAGATTTGACTTTTACGAACGCAGCAAAACCAAATATGTGTATATGTGTTGAGGGCAGAGCGAAGTATTGTAGAGTTGTCATGTCCTCACTAGAGTTGAGCGCGGTTCGCGGTTCGAGGTTCTCCAGTTCTAGGCTCGAGTGATTTTTGGGGGCTGTTCTAGATCGAACTAGAACTCGAGCTTTTTGCTAAAGCTCGATAGTTCTAGATACGTTCGAGAACAGTTCTAGCAGCAAAAAGCAGGGCTTTTTACAGCTACAGTGTGCAGGAGCCATCGCTGGCAGCCTGCCAGAAGCTGGTAACCAAGATAAACATCGGGTATCCAAGCAAAGCGCTTTGGTTAGTAACCCGATGTTTATCCTAGTTACGTGCAGGAAGCCCACACTTCCCCGCTCAGCTCGCTCCGCCCCCTCCTGCCCGCGGCATGTACACACACACACACACACACACACACACACACACACACACACTCACCTGTCCCCAGCCAAGCAGTCCACGACACTGACGTCCTCAGCCCCACCCACTTCTCACTCCGCCGCCAGCACACAGCAAACCTGCACTCTGCACACATGGTCCCGCTCGGCTTACCTGCGGTGATGAAGTCCCGACCTCAGCGCTGTCACTGTCCTCCATGGCCGCCGCTTGTCACATCACCTTCTCTCGCTTAAAACCCGAGACTGACTAGCGGTGATGTCACGGGCCGCTTGCGATACTTGGCTGTGAAGGCGGCGGTCATTGAACTCAGTGACAGATGCTGTCAGTGTGCTGGAGATCAGCGCAGGTAATGTACCTCGCTGACAGCAGCACTTGTCATCCCCCTGCAGTGACCTGGGCTGACCCATTGATGTTAGCTCAGGTCACTGCACTGCTCTCCCAGCCAATGGGGAACATCCTGCTCTTCATTGACTGGGACAGTGTGGATCGTCATGGCAACCCCTTGGATTACACCAGACCTGGATTTGTTTTTCTTTCTAATAAATTGGTTAAAGAGGGAATGTTTTGGGGAGTGTTTTTTCAAATAAAAATGTGTTTGTCGTCTATTTTTTTTTATTACTGACTGGGTTGGTGATGTCGGGTATCTGATAGACGCCTGACCTCACCAACCCCAGGGCTTGATGCCAGGTGACATTACACATCTGGTATTAACCCCATATACTACCCCGTTTCCCACCGCACCAGGGCGTGGGATGAGCTGGGGCGAAGCACCGGATTGGCGCATCTAATGGATGCGCCACTTCTGGGGCGGCTGCGGCCTGCTATTTTTAGGCTGGGGAGAGTCCAATAACCATGGACCTCCCTAGTCTGAGAATATCAGACCCCAGCTGTCTGCTTTACCTTGGCTGGTGATCCAATTTTGGGGGGACCCCTATGTGTTTTTTTTTTTTTTTTTTAATTATTTATTTAATTTAAAATAACAGCGTGGGGTGCCCTCAGTTTTGGATTACCAGCCAAGGTGAGGTTGCCAGCTGTGGTCTGTAGGCTGCAGCCGTCTGCTTTACCCTAGCTGGCTACAAAAATAGGGGGAACCCTACGTCATTTTTTTTGGGCTAAATACAAAAATACAAAGCTAAGAACCCCTTAGTGCCACATAAAAGGCACCAAAGGGTGCAAAATTACAAAATGCAGGAGAGTGGGACATTATGTATCTTTCTGCCATTATAATGACAGAAAAGACTGATATGAAGTGCACAAGCACAAGAAAATCACCAGAGCGCTCTACGCTGTGAAAATCAGTAGAAAATGGCACTGGAGTGAACATGTGACCGCCTCATGTAGGATGAAGCTATGGATCCTGGGTAAATTTATGCATTTTCTCTCCTTCAGTTTTTTTGCAGTACACAAAAAAAACGGAAGGCACACGGATGACAAACAGATGACATACGGACCGTCTACGGAACGGAAACGGATGCCACACGGATGCACCCGTGAAAAAAAACGGACTGTTTTTTGCAGACCGCAAAAATGGATCGGTCGTGTTAATGTAGCTTTATTCTGTTTATAAACAGCCGGCAGAAATAAGTGAATAACGCCCCCCAGCGTCAGAAATTCTCCGGGGTTTCAGGGCTAGCTGAGACCCTGGAGATCATGATTCAGGATGTTTTTTCCGGTCCCCGCTCACGTGATCACAGGTATACACCGTGCACCGATGATCACGTTACAGTAAATGACAGTGCCAGTAAAAAATTATTTATCTCCCATCTGGCATGAACAAACATGATAAATCTCCTCCCCGGTCCCCTCCGGTCCCCCGGTGTCGCCAAAGTGCCCCCCCTGATGCCCTCCCAGAAATCCAAGATGGCCGCGCGCACAGCAGCGCGCCGGCCGCATTCACCCTACTCCTCTGATTTCTGTCGCATGTGCCATGACACATTCGACAGAAAACTCCTCCCCAGGCCCTGCCAGGTCACCTCCTATAACCCCACCGGTGTTCCCCGGTGTCCCACGGTACCTGTGCAGCGTTGATCCCCCCACGGCCCTCTCCTTCACAATAGACGCTGCCGCATGCACTCCGTGAAGGCTGCACGGGAAGCAGCGTGCAGCCTTCACTCCGTGAGTGATCAGTGCTGCTGGCTGTCAGCGGTAACGCTGACCGACGCGTTACCATAGCAACGGTGCTCCCGGAGCCGCGGTTAGCGTTGACGTCACCGCTAACTGCGTTGCTATGGCAACGGTGATCTCCGTTAATGACCGGCTGTGTCAGCCGGTCCCTAACGGAATGGGGAGTCGACCGTGTGCTAGAGCATGTCGCCGGTACACGGCGATACACAAATGTGCACCGTGTACCGGAGAGTGCAAGGACAGGTCCTACATGACGCGTCATAGTCATGTGACCAGTCTGTAGACAATGAGATAATAGCCACGTGACTGGTCACATGGCTATTTTGACATCACGATAGGTCCTGCATCACTGCTGGCAGTGCTGTTCACCGGGAGGATTCAGCGATCATCGGATGGAATAGCGGCAGGAGACAGAGTGCAGGAGGGATCGCGGGGACCAGTAACTGTTATGGCAATGTTTATTAACTGTATGTGTACATTTATAATGTGTTTTTATGTGTTTGTGATTGCCTCACATTATTTCCTATTGGTTCTAGTTCGGTTCGTCGAACGTTCACTGAACTGAGCTCGAACGAGACCTCCGTTCGACGAACCGAACTCGAGCCGAACCACGGCCGGTTCGCTCATCTCTAGTCCTCACTGGAGTCCGCTCCTGCGACTTCTGCTTTGGTCACCAGGCACCGCTGTATTCCCGCCATGGACTGTGCTGGTGATAGGAGAGGAGTCGGTGCCAGTGGGTCTGGTGGGCGCAGGCTTCATTCATCCACTACGCTGGGTTTCCCTGGGACCTGCAGTACCACTGGCTGACTGTAGGTGGTGTGGGTCTTCCAGCTGAAGTCCCCATCCTTCAGCTACAGCCAATGGGAAGACACCACACCTTTCTAATCCCTCTTTAGTCTGCTGATCTCTGCCACAGAGAGTTTTGTATTCCTGCTAGTGTCTGGTTCCTATTCTGTCTATTGATCCCTGTGTTTTGACCTCTGCCTGCTCATTGACTACTCTCCTTCCTACTGCGTTTGTACCTCACTGCCATCTCCGTTTTGACCTCTGCCTGATCTCCTGACTATGCTCCTGCCTGCTGCTTTTGTCTATTTTTATGCCTTCTGGTTTGGACCCCGCCTGATGACTACTCTTTCCTGGATTGCAGCCTTCCATAGGCAGCGATCTCCTGGACCTTGTGTAATTCCAAATCCCTGTACAGGGAATAAAGGGTTTCATGGTTCTTGAGATCCTGCCGACTTGGTGGAAAGCCCTAGTTTGTCCATGACAGTCATCCTTAGTCTGTGGTCAAGGGCAGACGTTACAAGTGTGCATGAACTCGGAAAGGGCAAAGAGCACTGATGACCCGGAAGTAAAGCCGGCGCATGCGCACTACAGTGCTTTGCTCCAGCCTCAGTAAAACAGAATGAAATATGCCTGCATCCCACTATGACTGAGAGACATTGTATAAATGACATAGGACACAGTGTCCACATGAAGAAGGGAATGAGAACGGTGATTTTGGGAAAAGAGGAAGTGCCTATAAAACCGGACAATGCCATCTGTGGGAAAAATAAAAGTTCTTTTTTTGTGCTGTGCAAAGGGGATTGAGGACGCAAACTGACAAGCAAAAGGGTAACAATGTTTTGAACTTTTGACTCTCAGGCTCCATATATCACCATCCTCTACAGCTTTGACCATGAGATGACTTTCATATTATAGACAACCATCTTGGCTATCTCATACATAAATGTGACTTGCACCTATTTAGCATATGATTAGTTATGTAGATTCGTGTCCTGTCACTGAATTGTTACTGTTTTGCTCCTGGTGGTGAAAAACATTTTTCTTCCTGTATGCTATAAATTACAACCTATTCTCACATTCCCTAATAGCTCAGTGTGTTATTAGGTTGATTCTGAAGCAAAAACTCATTAGTTTGAATTGAATTGAAACCGATGAAGTAGATTTCCCGAGAAAAGAGAAACCATCACGTGAGACCATAACAGTGTAAGAATATGAAATGAAGTCCGTCTATCAATTTAAAGCCAAGAGGTGACGTCAAGGCAACATATTGGAGGCAATAAGTCGCTCATCACTGGTCTATCAGTTCTGGGGCGACAAACCTGGCAGTGGAGGCGGCTCATGTGCTTCATAATATTGAGATCATAGACATCCATGCAAGGACCGAGCGACGTGCGTTACTCAAGTCTGGAATAGTGGCCTGAAACAAGGTGAAGACGCCTCAACTTCAATATCATCATAAACATCAGCTAGAGTTTACAGAAACATACAAAAAGTGGAAGATTGGAAATGGGCGATTTGAAATATAGAGACAAAAGTCAACAGACGGATCTGATGGAGCAAATGGGTCCGGGCGAAACTAGGGTAAAAGGGGCTAACGGATCGGAAAAAAACTGAAGAAACTGTCAAGTTCGTTGGAGGAAGCCTGATGATATGAGGGTGTTTCACAGCCAAAGGCGTTGGATACTTGACCAGGATGGATGGTGGTATCAAGGCTGAGCTACATGTGAGGATCCTACAAGATGAGTTACTTTATACACTCGAGTACTATGGGTAAGAAAAAGACGACATAGTGTTCCAGCAGGACAATGACCCGAAGCATACGGCGAGACTGGAGAAGAAATAGTTCAATGACAATGAAGTAGAAGAGCTGGATTGTCCCCACAGTCCCCAGACTTCAATCCAAGCCAAAACTTGTGGGTGAAGAAAAAGCTGTATACAACCCCAGATGAGTGACGAGTATACACCAACATTGGGAACGTGGAGAAGAGACCTGACCAGTATACACCAACACTGGGAACGTGGAGAAGAGACCTGACCAGTATACACCAACACTGGGAACGTGGAGAAGATACCTGACCAGTATATACCAACACTGGGAACGTGGAGAAGAGACCTGACCAGTATACACCAACACTGGGAACGTGGAGAAGAGACCTCACCAGTATACATCAACACTGGGAACGTGGAGAAGAGATCTGACCAGTATACACCAACACTGGGAACGTGGAGAAGAGACCTGACCAGTATACACCAACACTGGGAACGAGGAGAAGAGACCTGACCAGTATACACCAACACTGGGAACGTGGAGAAGAGACCTGACCAGTATATACCAACACTGGGAACGTGGAGAAGAGACCTGACCAGTATACACCAACACTGGGAACGTGGAGAAGAGACCTGACCAGTAAACACCAACACTGGGAACGTGGAGAAGAGACCTGACCAGTATACACCAACACTGGGAACGTGGAGAAGAGACCTGACCAGTATACACCAACACTGGGAACGTGGAGAAGAGACCTGACCAGTATACAGCAACACTGGGAGCGTGGAGAAGAGACCTGGGATCAGATTTTGGATGAGACGTGCTTGTCTCTGATTGAAAGCCCAGAAGGATTCAGGCAGTGCTGAAAGCCAAAGGTGAATTTACAAAAAAATGTTAACAAAACAATATTTTTTTTGGCTTTTAGTTGAAAAACAGTAACAATGAAGTGACCTGACAAGAATCTGCATAACTAATCCCATACTAAATAGTCGCAAGTCAAATTTATGTATGAGATAGCCAAGATGATGGTCTATAAAATGAAGGTCATCTCATAGTCAATGCTGTAGAGGATGGTGAGATATGGAGCCTGAAAGTCAAAAGTGCAAAACATTGTTACCCTTTTGCTTGTCAGTATACATACAGTTTACTCAAATGGTTTAAAAGGGGGTGGCCATACTTTATATTGGGAAAACATGATGATAGGTTTCCTTTAAAGACCTGCGATAGTTAGGGGCTCTGTTGAAGGTTTTCCAGCAGCTTCACGTTCTGTCTCTGTTCACACTTGCACATCTCTTACAGTAAAGAAGGCAGTTAAGAGAACCTGCAGTCATAAATACTTGGTCCCTTTTTGCCTTGCCTATCGCATACATGTCATAGAATTTCACCATGAGAATATCCTATAAAATGTCTTCCGAGCACGTAGAGATGCCGCCAGTCCACATAAGCAATATAGAGATGTGATGCCAGACTCTCGCCGGCTCTGGAAAGACAGCGACATTCTATTTTAGATCCTATTTGATTCAAGTAGAGACATAAAGCCGTTTTCGTCAGTCAGACACCAAATCTCTATTACTGCTAGTCATCATTTCCAGAGTCAGTTTCGACTCCGCGGCTCAGTCTCTTAATCCAATGTCCGAGCCTTTCTCTATTATGCAACTAAATGCATGTACAACACACGCGCTACAAGCTCCGGCCGGGAAGTGCCTGCCGGCATTGATTGCAATAATAACACCTTAATAGACTGCGGGCTTCAAAACCAATTCTCCGGCCATCTTTGACAGTTAAATGAAAAGGCCGATTGGTGTTGCCATGGTGATAAGACACAAAGTTCTGTTCTAATTTAAAAAGATTTTCCTGTAGTGTTACTTGCGGTACAATTACAGATTGGGAGAAGAATAATGGAGCCACTCTTACTGAAGGCTCCACGGGTTGCGGGGGTTTTCTTGTGAATTGTAATGCCCTGTTTACAAATCATATTTAAAGAATATAGAAAAAAATTGCAAAAATTTATATGTAAAAGTGTAACGAGCTAGTAATACCGTGTGCGTAGGATCGGCTGATACAAGAAATGGCGGTAATTCCATAGCAACCGTCTGTTCACCTGCCAAAAAAGCAAATTTTGTCAGGGAAAGCCAATACCATCCATTCATGTAGATGAATGAGTCTATGTATATTTTTGAACGTCTATCCATTTTCAATTATACAAAGAGGACCCTTCTTTTTAAAGAGCCCCTGTCACCTACCCACCCGCGGAGCTGTCTGATACGGTAAGTTCCGCTGGGTGTCTCTGCTTTCACCTCCGGCGCCTCCTCTACACTGTGTGCAGAATTATTAGGCAAATGAGTATTTGGTCACATGATACTTTTTATACATGTCGTCCTACTCCAAGCTGTATAGGCTGAGAGCCAACTACCAATTAAGTAAATCAGGTGATGTGCGTCTCTGTAATGAGGAGGGGTGCGGTGTAATGACACAACACCCTATATAAGGGGTGCTTAATTATTAGGCAACTTCCTTTTCTTTGGCAAAATGGGTCAGAAGAGAGATTTGACGGGCTCTGAAAAGTCCAGAATTGTGAGATGTCTTGCAGAGGGATGCAGCAGTCTTGAAATTGCCAAACGTTTGAAGTGTGATCACCGAACAATCAAGCGTTTCATGGCAAATAGCCAACAGGGTCACAAGAAGCATGTTGGGCAAAAAAGGCGCAAAATAACTGCCCATGAATTGAGGAAAATCAAGCGTGAAGCTGCCAAGATGCCATTTGCCACCAGTTTGGCCATATTTCAGAGCTGCAACATTACTGGAGCATCAAAAAGCACAAGGTGTGCCATACTCAGGGACATGGCCAAGGTAAGGAAGGCTGAAAACCACCACCTCTGACCAAGAAGCATAAGATAAAACGTCAAGACTGGGCCAAGAAATATCTTAAGACTGATTTTTCAAAGGTTTTATGGACTGATGAAATGAGAGTGACTCTTGATGGGCCAGATGGATGGGCCAGAGGCTGGATCAGTAAAGGGCAGAGAGCTCCACTCCGACTCAGACGCCAGCAAGGTGGAGGTGGGCACTGGTATGGGCTGGGATCATCAAAGATGAGCTTGTGGGACCTTTTCGGGTTGAGGATGGAGTGAAGCTCAACTCTCACACCTACCGCCAGTTTCTGGAAGACAACTTCTTCAAGCAGTGGCACAGGAAGAAGTCGTTACCGTTTAAGAAAAACATGATTTTCATGCAGGACAATGCTCCATCACATGCATCCAACTACTCCACAGCGTGGCTGGCCAGTAAAGGTCTAAAAGATGAAAAAATAATGACATGGCCCCCTTGTTCACCTGATCTGAACCCCATAGAGAACCTGTGGTCCCTCATAAAATGTGAGATCTACAGGGAGGGAAAACAGTACACCTCTGGGAGCAGTGTCTGGAGGCTGTGGTGGCTGCTGCACGCAATGTGGATCATAAACAGATCAAGCAATGACAGAATCTATGGATGGTCGCTGCTGAGTGTCATCAGAAAGAAAGGGGGCTATAGAGGGCACTCATTTTTTTGTGTTTTGTTTTTGCATGTCAGAAATGTTTATTTCTAAATTTTGTGCAGTTATATTGGTTTACCTGGTGAAAATAAACAAGTGAGATGGGAATAGATTTTGTTTTTATTAAGTTGCCTAATAATTCTGCACAGTAATAGTCACCTGCACAAATATCCTCCTAAGATAGCCAAATCTAAAAAACCCCACTCCAACTACCAAAAATATTAAGCTTTGATATTTATGAGTCTTTTGGGTTGATTGAGAACATAGTTGTTAATCAATAATAAAAAAAAAATCCTCTAGAATACAACTTGCCTAATAATTCTGCACAAGGTGTATACTTGCAATGGACAGCTTCCTGTCATGGTCCTCTCCCTGTTTTTGAAGACTAGTGACAGCGTTAGGACTGGAGCTTCTCATCAACATCTGGGACTCTCCATTTAAATGTTGTTTAGTTATTCTCCTGGTGCTGAAGCAGTTAATGTCAGTTTAGCTGCCATAATAATAAATAATGAAATGTAAATGTTGATTAATCGCCATCAAAACTGATACTTTTGTTTTTGGAGTCCATCATATTGATGACCTATAAGCCATAATTATCTGATTGATGAGGGTCAAACTTTTATATCCTGGGCCGATCAGTTGACTGAAGTGAGTGTTGCTTCCCCTTGATTGTTTAGCAGGCACAGCGCCATGCATTTGCTTGTGGCGGTGCTGAGTACTGCATCGCGGTCCTGTTACTTGAATAGGACTGAGCTGTTTTGAAGCTGGAGTAAGCGCTGCTATTATAATTTACGGCACTGTGTATGTGTTGTGCGGTGTGCAGTGTTACACACTCTGGGTGTCGTGGTGGTGTTGGACTCTGTTCATACTGCAGAGTCCAACAAGCAGCCTGGAATCCCTTAGTGCACATCCTTATCTTGGGTGTTGGCTGGGTCTAGCTTCACTACTCTCCAGTAGAGCAAGAGTTAATTTGTGCTGGCTTGTGATCATCTGCTGGGAGCTCAGGCTGCTGATTACCATCCTCAGCCATCTTCACCCCTAATAAAGTTCTGGTTTCTGGTCTGAGTGCTGGATATAGCTTCTGCTTCCTCGGTTCCTGTGGTTATCCAGTTCTATGGTGATCTACAAATTGCGGTTCTGCGTGGTGTGTGAGTTCTCCAGTAGTACATTTATTTCCTACCCCTATTGCTTTAGTCCCCAGTTCCCATACTGTCCCTTCTTTGTGTTTGTGTACAGTGTGCACAAGTTTTCATTTCTGGACCCGTTGAAGCACAGGCATGAGCGAAACGGCCGTCGTGCATAGGGGGCCTGCACTCGGCTCTCTCCCTGCTACTTTTAACTGCACATGATGAAGGAATAAAGCACTTTGAAATATTGGAAGGTGTTTGCCGTAGATTTTTGCTTCCTGGACATTGGTTTGGATTTTCTCTTTCCTTGTCTACGTGCACCCATGACCATTGTTTCCATAAGGAGGACTGAAGCTGACCTATAAATCCGGTGACAAGGTATTGCACGGCTTGGTGCAGAAACTCCCTATTCATAGTATACAAGTTTTCATTTACTCTTGTCTGTGCCTTTTTGTGGGGTTTTCGTTACTGGGCTAACAGCCTGCTCCCTGGGTGTGGGAAGAGTGGTATCAGGGCTTGGACAGGAGGCAGGGTCAAGCTGGGGGCTCGAACCTGAGTACTGTCAAGCCTATCTTCGAGATAAGGGACAGCGAAGGGGCCCAAGTCTTAGGGGTACTTTGCACCCTGCGACATCGCTAGCCGATTTTAGCGATGCCGAGCGCGATAGTCCCAGCCCCCGTCGCAGATGCGATATCTTGTGATAGCTGCCGTAGCGAACATTATCACTACGGCAGCTTCACACGGACTTACCTCCCATGTGATGTCGCTCCGACCGCTGACCCGCCTCCTTCCTAAGGGGGCGGGTCGTGCGGCGTCACAGCGACATCACACAGCAGGTGGCCAATAGAAGCGGAGGGGCAGAGATGAGCAGGACATAAACATCCCGCCCACCTCCTTCCTTCCTCATTGTAGGTGGGACGCAGGTAAGGAGATGTTCCTCGCTCCTGCGGCTTCATACACAGCGATGTGTGCTGCCGCAGGAACGAGGAACAACATCGTACCTGTCACTGCAGCGAAATTATGGAAATGACCGACACTACACAGATCACCGATTTACGACGCTTTTGCGATCGTTTATCGGCGCATCTAGGCTTTACACGTTGCGAAGTCGTTACTGGCGCCGGATGTGCGTCACTTTCGATTTGACCCCGACGAGATCGCAGTAGCGATGTCGCAACGTGCAAAGTACCCCTTACAGTCAACCCAGGCCCCCTGTTCTATCGGTTCATACCTCGTGACAGTATGCAAAAAAAATGGAAAGACCACCTGTTGGAGTTCCCCACACTCTTCATTTAGATGGTTGTCAGATCTGCCGTGTATCGGACCCTCAGGGATCAGTTATTGATAATCCTAATGACACAGGCCTTTTAGCAATCGTCTTGATTACATTACGTGCTGGTGGAATAGGATATATAAAGGACTACAAAATATTGTTTTCACGGTAGCTGATATCTGAGGATACATTCCCATTATATCATTTCCTAACAGTTCAAATCAACTGTGTATTTCGTCTACATTTATCATAAATGGAAATCCAACGTGAGCGGTGTTCGGGGAAGGGACAGTAGCATCACGCAAATCACTATTCAATGCATTGTTAAATAGGATCTGACATGTTACAGTCCGGAGCCTTGCTATGCCATTGATTTTACATTCTGGTCGTTATGAATGGCCTTTAATCAGTTCACAAATGCTGCAGTGTTTCTCATGAGCTTGTCATCTTGTCCTGCTGCGTTCCGGGGCGAAAACTACAGAAATCAATAACACATCATCCCGAGGGACCTGACAAATAAATTATTTTATTTAGAACAAAAGTCCAAAGTTTAATACAGCTTTACAGGCAGAGATAAATAAGAGGCAGATAACGCGGCATCGACTGTACGGAATGGAAAGATATTGGTGCGCTAACTAAGACCTTAGATCGCCAGCACAGGTACGGCACTGTATCATCCAACATCTCTCGGGCCCCATTATTAGAGGGCACCATATTTTGAATGATGAGATGAAAAAATCGATTTATAACTAAAAAAAATATTAAGAATTTCCAAAAAGGACTGGTATACGACCCAAAGAGGCTAAAAAGTAGGACTCCATGACTAGCAGGCTGTCATGGGTGTGTGGTTTCTGGCAAAAGAAGGTCAGAGTGTTAGGCTGTGCAAAATGCTCCCTGACTTTCTATTGTTCCTGCCGTCAGTATTTCCTCCTGGATTTTCATCTCTCCCCTTTTTGGACCCAGCAGGAGCTCACCTTCCACCCAGCTGCTGATTATCACCATTGTCTTGGTGCTAGAGAAGGAAATGTAGAAGAGCAACACTTTGTCAGGGGTGTGTCAGACAGTCATTTGGTTTCTGACAATAGAAGGTCAAAGTGTTTGGCTGTGCAAAATGCTCCCTGACTTTCTATTGTGCCTGCAGTCAGTATTTCCTCCTGGATTTTCATTTCTCCCCCTTTAGACCCATCAGGAGCTCGCCTTCCACCCAGCTGCTGATCATCAGTAATCTATTGGTGCTAGAGAGGGAAATGTAGAACACATTGTTACGGGTGACATACAGTCATGTGGTTTCTGGCAATAGAAGGTCAGAGCATTTGGCTGTGCAAAATGTTCCCTGACTTTCTATTGTTCCTGCTGGCAGTATTCATTGTACTAGGTAGCTTTCCTGCTGGGTTTTCATCTCTTCCCCTTTAGGACCCAATGGGCTTGACTACAGACCTGTGCCTGGTCTTCTCCAGAGCCCCTAAAGGTGGAGGTGTTATGCTGCAGGTATTGGTCCAGGTGACTGATGTTGCGTCAGCTGGCCCCAGGGGTAGGGGAGCGATGGTCTCTGGTATTAGCAGCAGCAGCAGGTGTAGAGAATCCGTCTGGGGTGGATGGATGGACGGCAGCAACTGGTGACGATACTTGTGGCAGCAAGTATCGTGAAAGGTGGCCGGTGTAGTTGCTTGCAGCAGCTGGTAAAGGTAACGGCAGCAGCATTCTGTAATGCAAACAGGTGTATGTAGCGCCCCTGAACCCATCAGGGCACTATTAGGTACTGCATCCTGACAAAGATGCAGGATCTGCCCCCAGGGACCTGGAAGACCAGTGCCGATACCACCAAAACACATAACATCCCCGGTTCCCACTCCCAATTAGGGGTGACTGACTAGTCTGGGACCAAATGGATGGCCACCTAGAGGTGGAGCCAGTCCAGTCCACTAGCCGACAACCCGGTGGGAGGGGACAGAGACAGAATGACAGAGGAGTCCGGTAGTGACATTTGAAGGGGACGGACGTGTCTCCAGACGCGGTCGTGTAGCAGTAGCCTAGGTGGCGTAGGAGACTGATTGCCAGGGAGGGTACAGCCAGGTAATCCTGGAACCAGATCACCGACGGGGCACAGGGCCCTAAGTCAGGCGACAGCTTCAGGCAAACTGACAAACACCTGCACACTGAGGGGACCTTCACGGACCTCACTGACCCAAAGAATCCGGGGGCACCAGCAGTAATCGGAACAGAACACCGACCCTACAGGCTTCGCACTGCCCACCGTACGGATGAGAGACTGCCGACAGACAGTAAGGGACCCACAAATGCTCCAAGCTACGGGGTCCCACTAACAAGTGAGAGGTGCCGGGAAAGAGACTGCCAGGTCACCACACTGGCACTGGGACAAATGGGATCAAAGGTCTGAACCAGCCGTCCTCAGAGCCACAGTTCAACAACACTGTGAGTAAAACAGAAGTTGCACTGCATCCTCACCATGTGGTCTCCCTTCTTTCTGCGCTGGATCCCACCATTCGTTCCCTGGGGACCGACCCTGCTTGCGGAGGGCCTACCATCCAGGCTGCCATTGTGGCGCCCTGGACAAGCCAGGGGCCACAGAGCACAACACCCACACACCCCACACTCCCAGCAGGCACACCAAAGCCAGAACACAAAACCCTTGTTGCCTTCCTCCAGGGGCTGATGATCACACCAGGGGGTGGGCCAGGCGGTTGGTCCCGCCCACCGAGGAGTTCACAGTCCTGGAGGCGGTCAAACGAGTCAGTCTAGTTTTGACAGCAAAAGTGGAAGGAGGAAAAGTGTTGAGAGAGGAGAAAAGTGACAGCTAAGCAGCCTGAAGTTGGTCCGGGTGTGTGGCCCGGACAGAGCAGCAAGGTTGGCAGACGGTGGTGATCGTCTGCAGGAGTGGCCGATTGGAGTCTACCGTGAGGACCGTGGACGGGCGGTGGCCCGGCGGTACCGGACCGGTACACAAAGAGAAGCCAGCACCATCTGGCAGGGGCTTTTTGGACCCCGGCAAGGCTAGGAGTCGCCGTGAATTTGCCGAATCCGTTAGTGAAGGGGACCTCCTGGGTTTCCAAACAGTCAAGTCCCGACAGAAGGCAACAGTCCAACCGAGTGAGAGAGACACCGCCACCGCCAAGGCAACCGTTTCTCAGGGCCAGCGCCTGCGGGCAAAAGGGGCTCCTCCGGCCATATCCAAGCCGGGGAGCGGGTTACCGGTGGGAACCCATTGGAACCGTACAGACATCTTAGGTGCAGGGAAAGGCAATTGCCACCAATCTGCTGGGAGCAACAACACCGCAGCCGTCTGTGGGACCCATCCATCCAGCCGTGTGTTTTACCAAGAACTGTGTCTTCATCATTGGGCTGAGTGAGTACCACCGTGCCGTGCGGCACCGCGCTGCCCCCGCGACCCTGCACCTCCCCAGGCCCCGTAACCTGCCTGCCATCCATCCCTACCCCATCACTGGGCCCCGGGACAACCAACCCCCCTACCCATGGAGGGGAGAACTAACAACAAAGCTGCTCCCAGTCACCGCTCCCGGGATCCCCGTCTAGAGCAGCGGTGGTGTCACCAAAATCACCACAACCGTGGGTGGCGTCACGGACAATATCCATAATCAAAACCCCCACAACCAATCACCCCCCTTTTCACTCACGGGCGAGGAGCGCTGCTCGAGTCCCCGGGATCCGGCCCACCGCTCGAGCCACCACCAAGCAGCAGCAGCGGCAGCCAGACCCGAGCAGTGGGAGAGCGCAGCGTCCCCTCCTCCGCCCGCGACACCATCATCATAACAGACTGTGCAGCGGCGGTTTCATCACCATAACAGCAACCCGCAAGTGGCGTCACAATATAAACGTTTTCATCTCCCCTGTCTATATCCCCTTTTAAAAAGCGTCCCCAGGGTCATGGAACCGGGCATCGGCCGTTACGCAACTGTTATACAGCATCCCCGTACATATACGCCCCGGGACTGAGTACCCCATAGCCCTGAGCAACACATGTAAGCAACAGAACTAGCACAATAAGACATTGGCAGCAGCACAGTGCTAGGAAACCTGACTACAGCAATAAATCTACTCAAACTCATTGCCCAGGCAACTCTAATAGGGCATAGTTGCCTTAAATACCTGCAGCCTCCCAGCTGACCTGGGAGGCACTTCCGGGTTAGGAAGACACTAGCCTTTTAAGAAAGGAGGTATGGCCGTGGGTGCGACCTACAGGCATATGCCTGAAGCCTGTGAGGAGTACAGACGCTCTATGAGGCTATCGCAAAGGACGGGAATGGGACCACACCGCAGGATGCCTGGCCAGGTGGGGGAACTGATGTCTTCACTGGGGGAAGGGAGCAGGAGCGTCCAAGGATGCCACTATGGGCATTACAAACATTTGCAATTCCAGGGACATATGTTCAGGCTTTTCAATATCTTTTGACCACTTCACGGTTCACAAGACATCAAGAGATTTAAAGATGTCAGCGGATATTTTTTTCCAGCATCTTCTACTATTACAATACATGTCATTAGTCCAGATTTTTCTCATGATGCCTTCGCCCACTACTATATGGACATGTGTAAATCAAAGGTGAATCACAAAATAATTTAAGAAGATGGTCTTTTCTGATGGAAAGAAGACGAGCTGATGGCGCTAGTATAATGCCTTCAGCAATGTTCTGTTGAGAAACTTGGGACCTTTGCAATCATTTGGATGCTTCTTTGACACTAACCATCAACCTACATATTGTACAGACTAAGTTTGACCAGTCATGGAAACTTGATTCTCTACTGACAGTAACCTCTTTCCACAGGATAGTACTCAATGTCACACCAACATTCTTCAAGAATGGAAGAACATGATTGAGTTGAAGACTAGAGTTGAGCGCGGTTCGTGGTTCGTGGTTCTCCAGTTCTAGGCTCGAGTGATTTTGGGGCATGTTCTAGATCGAACTAGAACTCGAGCTTTTTGCAAAAGCTCGATAGTTCTAGAAACGTTCGAGAACAGTTCTAGCAGCAAAAAAACAGCTAAATCCTAGCTTGGTTTCTGCTGTAATAGTGTAAGTCACTCTGTGAATCAAACTATTATGACATTTCAGTGTATAGTGTGCGGGAACAGCGCCTTCAGATCACTGCTGTTTGTATAATGGCGATCGCCATTTTTTTTTTTTCTTGTCTTCCTTCCCTGCGCGCGCGCGTGTAGTGGGGCGGGCCAGCATGTCAGCCAATCCCAGACACACACACAGCTTAGTGGACTTTGAGCCAGAGAAGCAACGGCATGTGTGATAGGATGTCCATGTCACATGTCCCTGCATTATAAAACCGGACATTTTCTTCCAGGACGCCATTATCTGCCTTCTGCGTCTTTGGTGTCAGACATCAGTGTCGCAGCTCCGTCCTCCTGAGTCCTATAGCCGATACAGCTGTATGTGCTGCATACACAGCGCTGGACAGCATAGGGATAGCACTTTATAGCAGTCCTTTTAAGGGCTCAAACCGGCAGGGTCAGAGTTAAGGTGACAGGTCCTGCAAACAGCAACAGCGTCTGTGCAGCCAAGGTCAGGGATTTCCTCCCTGCATTTCACCATTAGGAGGGAATAGAAAGGCAGGCTTCCATTCCTCTACCCAGAGCACCACAATCCTGCCACTGCACCCTCTTGTCCTCTGCACACTCCAACTAATTATAACTAAGCCATTATACTAGCAAACACTCAGTGTACCTAGTGGCATCCTAAACGTGGCTATTGGACTTTGCTATAGTCCCACTAGTGCCAAGACATTTGCAGAGCGCATCTGCCTGCGTTGCACACTCCAACTAATTATAACTAAGCCATTATACTAGCAAACACTCAGTGTACCTAGTGGCATCCTATACGTGGCTATTGGACTTTGCTATAGTCCCACTAGTGCCAAGACATTTGCAGAGCGCATCTGCCTGCGTTGCACACTCCAACTAATTATAACTAAGCCATTATACTAGCAAACACTCAATGTACCTAGTGGCATCCTATACGTGGCTATTGGACTTTGCTATAGTCCCACTAGTGCCAAGACATTTGCAGAGCGCATCTGCCTGCGTTGCACACTCCAACTCATTATAACTAAGCCATTATACTAGCAAACACTCAGTGTACCTAGTGGCATCCTATACGTGGCTATTGGACTTTGCTATAGTCCCACTAGTGCCAAGACATTTGCAGAGCGCATCTGCCTGCGTTGCACACTCCAACTCATTATAACTAAGCCATTATACTAGCAAACACTCAGTGTACCTAGTGGCATCCTATACGTGGCTATTGGACTTTGCTATAGTCCCACTAGTGCCAAGACATTTGCAGAGCCCATCTGCCTGCGTTGCACACTCCAACTAATTATAACTAAGCCATTATACTAGCAAACACTCAGTGTACCTAGTGGCATCCTATACGTGGCTATTGGACTTTGCTATAGTCCCACTAGTGCCAAGACATTTGCAGAGCGCATCTGCCTGCGTTGCACACTCCAACTCATTATAACTAAGCCATTATACTAGCAAACACTCAGTGTACCTAGTGGCATCCTATACGTGGCTATTGGACTTTGCTATAGTCCCACTAGTGCCAAGACATTTGCAGAGCGCATCTGCCTGCGTTGCACACTCCAACTCATTATAACTAAGCCATTATACTAGCAAACACTCAGTGTACCTAGTGGCATCCTATACGTGGCTATTGGACTTTGCTATAGTCCCACTAGTGCCAAGACATTTGCAGAGCGCATCTGCCTGCGTTGCACACTCCAACTCATTATAACTAAGCCATTATACTAGCAAACACTCAGTGTACCTAGTGGCATCCTATACGTGGCTATTGGACTTTGCTATAGTCCCACTAGTGCCAAGACATTTGCAGAGCCCATCTGCCTGCGTTGCACACTCCAACTAATTATAACTAAGCCATTATACTAGCAAACACTCAGTGTACCTAGTGGCATCCTATACGTGGCTATTGGACTTTGCTATAGTCCCACTAGTGCCAAGACATTTGCAGAGCGCATCTGCCTGCGTTGCACACTCCAACTCATTATAACTAAGCCATTATACTAGCAAACACTCAGTGTACCTAGTGGCATCCTATACGTGGCTATTGGACTTTGCTATAGTCCCACTAGTGCCAAGACATTTGCAGAGCGCATCTGCCTGCGTTGCACACTCCAACTAATTATAACTAAGCCATTATACTAGCAAACACTCAGTGTACCTAGTGGCATCCTATACGTGGCTATTGGACTTTGCTATAGTCCCACTAGTGCCAAGACATTTGCAGAGCGCATCTGCCTGCGTTGCACACTCCAACTAATTATAACTAAGCCATTATACTAGCAAACACTCAGTGTACCTAGTGGCATCCTATACGTGGCTATTGGACTTTGCTATAGTCCCACTAGTGCCAAGACATTTGCAGAGCGCATCTGCCTGCGTTGCACACTCCAACTAATTATAACTAAGCCATTATACTAGCAAACACTCAGTGTACCTAGTGGCATCCTATACGTGGCTATTGGACTTTGCTATAGTCCCACTAGTGCCAAGACATTTGCAGAGCGCATCTGCCTGCGTTGCACACTCCAACTCATTATAACTAAGCCATTATACTAGCAAACACTCAGTGTACCTAGTGGCATCCTATACGTGGCTATTGGACTTTGCTATAGTCCCACTAGTGCCAAGACATTTGCAGAGCGCATCTGCCTGCGTTGCACACTCCAACTCATTATAACTAAGCCATTATACTAGCAAACACTCAGTGTACCTAGTGGCATCCTATACGTGGCTATTGGACTTTGCTATAGTCCCACTAGTGCCAAGACATTTGCAGAGCGCATCTGCCTGCGTTGCACACTCCAACTCATTATAACTAAGCCATTATACTAGCAAACACTCAGTGTACCTAGTGGCATCCTATACGTGGCTATTGGACTTTGCTATAGTCCCACTAGTGCCAAGACATTTGCAGAGCGCATCTGCCTGCGTTGCACACTCCAACTCATTATAACTAAGCCATTATACTAGCAAACACTCAGTGTACCTAGTGGCATCCTATACGTGGCTATTGGACTTTGCTATAGTCCCACTAGTGCCAAGACATTTGCAGAGCGCATCTGCCTGCGTTGCACACTCCAACTAATTATAACTAAGCCATTATACTAGCAAACACTCAGTGTACCTAGTGGCATCCTATACGTGGCTATTGGACTTTGCTATAGTCCCACTAGTGCCAAGACATTTGCAGAGCGCATCTGCCTGCGTTGCACACTCCAACTAATTATAACTAAGCCATTATACTAGCAAACACTCAGTGTACCTAGTGGCATCCTATACGTGGCTATTGGACTTTGCTATAGTCCCACTAGTGCCAAGATATTTGCAGAGCGCATCTGCCTGCGTTGCACACTCCAACTAATTATAACTAAGCCATTATACTAGCAAACACTCAGTGTACCTAGTGGCATCCTATACGTGGCTATTGGACTTTGCTATAGTCCCACTAGTGCCAAGACATTTGCAGAGCGCATCTGCCTGCGTTGCACACTCCAACTCATTATAACTAAGCCATTATACTAGCAAACACTCAGTGTACCTAGTGGCATCCTATACGTGGCTATTGGACTTTGCTATAGTCCCACTAGTGCCAAGACATTTGCAGAGCGCATCTGCCTGCGTTGCACACTCCAACTAATTATAACTAAGCCATTATACTAGCAAACACTCAGTGTACCTAGTGGCATCCTATACGTGGCTATTGGACTTTGCTATAGTCCCACTAGTGCCAAGACATTTGCAGAGCGCATCTGCCTGCGTTGCACACTCCAACTAATTATAACTAAGCCATTATACTAGCAAACACTCAGTGTACCTAGTGGCATCCTATACGTGGCTATTGGACTTTGCTATAGTCCCACTAGTGCCAAGACATTTGCAGAGCGCATCTGCCTGCGTTGCACACTCCAACTCATTATAACTAAGCCATTATACTAGCAAACACTCAGTGTACCTAGTGGCATCCTATACGTGGTTATTGGACTTTGCTATAGTCCCACTAGTGCCAAGACATTTGCAGAGCGCATCTGCCTGCGTTGCACACTCCAACTCATTATAACTAAGCCATTATACTAGCAAACACTCAGTGTACCTAGTGGCATCCTATACGTGGCTATTGAACTTTGCTATAGTCCCACTAGTGCCAAGACATTTGCAGAGCGCATCTGCCTGCGTTGCACACTCCAACTAATTATAACTAAGCCATTATACTAGCAAACACTCAGTGTACCTAGTGGCATCCTATACGTGGCTATTGGACTTTGCTATAGTCCCACTAGTGCCAAGACATTTGCAGAGCGCATCTGCCTGCGTTGCACACTCCAACTCATTATAACTAAGCCATTATACTAGCAAACACTCAGTGTACCTAGTGGCATCCTATACGTGGCTATTGGACTTTGCTATAGTCCCACTAGTGCCAAGACATTTGCAGAGCGCATCTGCCTGCGTTGCACACTCCAACTAATTATAACTAAGCCATTATACTAGCAAACACTCAGTGTACCTAGTGGCATCCTATACGTGGCTATTGGACTTTGCTATAGTCCCACTAGTGCCAAGACATTTGCAGAGCGCATCTGCCTGCGTTGCACACTCCAACTCATTATAACTAAGTTGCATTGTCAGGGATATTTATTCTTTATTATTCTGCTGTTAATAAAGCTAGACCACCACTGCAATCTTCACCACCTCTCAATTTTTACTACCACATTTTCAGTCCACAATCTTGTCGCAATCAACATGAGTGGCAAAATGACAGATGCTGGTGGAAAGGGGAAGAGGCGTGGTGGAAAAGGCAAAAAAGGTTTTGTCCGTGGGGAAGGTGGCAAAGCTCCATTATCATCTGCTGAAGATAGACCATCTACCAGCAAAAGTAAGATGTCTACTACTTACCGTGGACAATCCGATGTGCTCCCTTTTTTACGGACACGAACAACAGGAAGAAAGGTAGATGATGGGCAAAAAAGGAAAATGCTTGAATGGATCTCAAGTGGTCCAACAAGTGCCCTCTCAGCCACTTCAAGTACCGCATCCAAAAAACACCAGTCCTCTGAGTTGTCATCCCAATCACACTTGATTTCTCCCAGCTCTGAAGTCTCCATCAGCCCTGCACAGTATGGTGGAACTGAGATGGCTGAGTCTGCAGAGCTGTTCAGTCACACTATAGCCTGGGAATCAGAGGTCTGCTCCCAAGCTACAGTGAGTACAGAACAGGAAATGGTGTGCAGTGATGCCCAGAACCTTTGTGACTCTGATTCAGGCCGTGAGGACCAAGTTTCTGAGCATAATGTTGACCCTTTGTCACAAACTGTAACACCTGTGGTTATAGACAATGAGGAACATACTGATGAAGATGAGACGCAGATACCAAATTGGGATGACAACTTAAATATTCGGTCAGGGCAAGAAGAGGCTCGGTCTGAGGGGGAGGGGAGTGCAAACACAACAATTGATGATGACGTTCTAGATCCCACCTACTGTCAACCCCCAGTCAGGCACTCGAGGAGGTCAACAGAGGCGGTGGAGGAGGATGCAACCGACGACGAAGTTACCTTGCGCCTTCCTGGACAGAGTCGGAGCACTGGTAGCACGTCTACAACTGCATCCTCAGCCACCACTCTGCCTATGAGCATTATTCGGGGTGGATCTACAGGTCGCATGGCCTCTAAGCCTTGCCTAGCCTGGTCCTTTTTTGACATAGAAAAAGATCGCCCAAATCATGTGATATGTAACATTTGTCATGATTCTCTTAGTAGAGGTCAAAACCTCAGCAGTTTGACAACTTCTTCCATGAATCGTCACATGAATAAATATCATAGGTCCCAGTGGGAAGCTCACCGTGCTGCAATGCGGCCTAGCGGAGCGAACCATCCACCGCCCGCCCCTTCCAGTGCATCCGCGCGCTCTTCATCTTCTAGGACTGTGGGGACAGCTGTCACACCTGTTTTTCCACGCAAAACTTCCACCACTGTAACCGCAACAGGCAGTTTGCTTGTAAGGTCGTCAGTTGGTTTGGAAGGGGAAACAAGTGAGTGTGTACAGCTCTCTCAGACATCGATAGCACCAACGTTGGATGAAGGCAACATCATGTCTCCGCCTGCACTTTCCTCACAAACCTGCATTTTTCCAGGGACACCCTACTCAACACCGTCTACACACAGCAGCCAGATCTCTGTCCCTCAGATGTGGTCAAATAAAAGGCCACTTCCTCCGACCCATGACAAAGCTAAGAGGTTGACTCTATCCCTCTGTAAGCTGTTGGCTACCGAAATGCTGCCTTTCCGCCTAGTGGACACACAGGATTTTAGAGACCTTATGTCTGTTGCTGTGCCCCAGTACCAGATGCCTAGTCGCCACTACTTCTCTAAGAAAGGTGTGCCCGCGCTACACCAGCATGTCGCACACAACATCACCGCTTCCTTGAGAAAATCTGTGTGTGAACGGGTGCATTTCACCACCGATACTTGGACCAGTAAGCATGGACAGGGACGTTACATGTCGCTGACTGGGCACTGGGTAACTATGGTGATAGATGGTGAAGGGTCTGCTGCACAAGTCTTGCCGTCCCCACGACTTGTGTGTCAATCCTCTGTCTGTCCAAGTTCCGCCACAGCTTCTGCATCCTCCACCTCATCTGGGTCCTCCACCTCCGCCCCAAGCCTGCCTGGTCAGGCCACCAGCGTTCTCACTGCGCAGAAGGAATCACGCACCCCTCATTACTATGCTGGCAGCAGAGCGCAACGGCATCAGGCGGTCTTTAGCTTGACATGTCTTGGGAATAAGAGTCACACAGCTGAGGAGTTGAGGTCAGCTCTGCGGTCCGAGTTTAATAAATGGTTGTCTCCACTCAACCTGCAGCCTGGTAAGGCCGTGTGCGACAATGCTGCAAACCTGGGTGCGGCACTTCGCCTGGGCAAGGTGACACACGTACCTTGTATGGCTCACGTGTTGAACCTTGTCGTCCAGCAATTTTTAACACACTATCCCGGCCTAGATGGCCTTCTGAACAGGGCACGAAAACTGTCAGCTCACTTCCGCCGTTCAAGCGCCGCAGCAGAGCGACTTGCATCGCTCCAGAAGTCTTTCGGCCTGCCGGTTCATCGCCTGAAATGCGATGTGGCGACACGCTGGAATTCAACTCTCCACATGTTACAGCGACTGTGGCAGCACCGCAGAGCCCTGGTGCAATACGTCATGACGTATAGCCTGGGCCAACGAGATGCAGAGGTGGGGCAGATCACCCTGATGGAGTGGTCTCAGATCAAGGACCTATGCACCCTTCTGCACAGTTTCGACATGGCGACGAATATGTTTAGCGCTGACAATGCCATTATCAGCATGACGATTCCAGTCATTTACATGCTGGAGCACACGCTAAACACTATTCGGAGTCAGGGGGTGGGACAACATGAAGGGGAGGAACTACAGGAGGATTCATATGCGCAAGGGACAACAACATCACCAAGGTCCAGACGTTCATCATCACCAACGCAGCAGGCATGGGACCATGGGGGACAGGGATCGACAAGGGCGCATAGTAGCAGGCGAAATGTTGAGCAAGGTGCAGGAGAACATGAAGAAATGGAGGACGAACTGTCCATGGACATGGAAGACTCAGCGGATGAGGGAGACCTTGGTCAAATTTCAGTTGAAAGAGGTTGGGGGGAGATGTCAGAGGAAGAAAGAACGGGTAGCACCTCTATGCCACAAAAACAGCGTGGACTTGGTCCGCATGGCTGCGCAAGACACATGAGTGCCTTTTTGTTGCACTACCTCCAACATGACCCTCGTATTGTCAAAATTAGAAGTGATGATGACTACTGGCTTGCCACACTATTAGATCCCCGGTACAAGTCCAAATTTTGTGACATAATTCCAGCCATAGAAAGGGACGCACGTATGCAGGAGTATCAGCAGAAACTGTTACTCGATCTTAGCTCGGCTTTTCCACCAAACAACCGTGCAGGTGCAGGGAGGGAATCTCGCAGTTGTAACTTGCCAAACATGGGACGGTCTCGTCATCTTCAACAGTCTACCCGTACCAGTAGGACCGTATCTGGTGCTGGTAACAGCAATTTTATGGAATCTTTTCATAATTTTTTTAGACCCTCTTTTGCAAGGCCACCAGAGACAACAAGTCTGACACATACTCAATGGCTGGAGAGGATGATACAGGAGTATCTCCAAATGAACATCGATGCCATGACTGTGCAACTGGAGCCTTGCTCCTTTTGGGCTTCAAACCTAGAAAAATGGCCAGAGCTCGCAACTTACGCCTTGGAGATTTTGTCGTGTCCAGCTGCCAGCGTTGTCTCTGAACGTGTCTTCAGTGCTGCTGGGTGTGTGCTGACAGATAAGCGCACGCGTCTGTCCAGTGACAATGTGGACAGACTGACGTTCATCAAAATGAACAAGTCATGGATCCAGAAGGAATTTACTACCCCTGTGTCATCCTGGGGAGAGTAAATGCTTGTGGATTTGGAATGTGCTTGATGCAAATCAAAACATCCTGTTTGCAACTAGGGCCCAAGTGCTGCCACTGATGGGGTGGGTGTCTGTGTGGCCCAATTTTTGGAAAAAAGGGAGACTCCGCTTGGAGTAACCCTTGCTTGCTGTGTTTTTAAAAGAAGCCAAGATGAACAGAGCTGGGATCAGGAAAGACTTTGCTACCTACCCCGGTGTCATCCTGGGGACGGATAAGAATGGCGTATTTTTGAATGTGCTTGATGCAAATCAAAACATCCTGTTTGCAACTAGGGCCCAAGTGCTGCCACTGGTGGGGTGGGTGTGTGTGGGGCCCAATTTTTGGAAAAAAAGGGAGACTACGCTTGGAGTCACCTTGCGGTGTTTTACATGATTTTAGAATGGCGTGCCATGCCTATATCTGTGTGTCCTCCTCTTTTTCCTTGTCCAGCTGTTTTGTTTTCGCATGAGTATATGTCCTTGTCACTTTCCCATGTGTTTGAGTTGTTTGTCACCTTTTGGACACCTTTGAGGGTGTTTTCTAGGTGTTTTACTGTGTTTGTGATTGCCTGCCATTGTTTCCTATTGGCTCGAGTTCGGTTCGTCGAACGTTCGACGAGCCGAACTCAAACGGGACCTCCGTTCGGCGAACCGACCTCGAGCCGAACCGGGACCGGTTCGCTCATCTCTATTGAAGACGTTGACTTGACCGCCAAAGCTTAGTTCCAGACCCAATCTATTATGTGTGGGATTTGCAGAAAAATAAGTCTTGAGGCCACATTTCATAAGCGGGCTTTACACGCTACAATATATCTTACGATGTGTCGGCGGGGTCACGTCGTAAGTGACGCACATTCGGCATCGTAAGTTATATTGTAACGTGTGACAGCTGCGTGCGATTGAACGTTAAAACGTTCATCACACGCACGTCGTTCAATTCCTAACAATTGAACGTGAGGTTGTTCAATGTTCCCGAGGTAGCACACATCGCTGTGTGTAACACCCCGGGAACGATGAACAGATCTTACCTGCGTCCCACGGCTCCCGCCGGCAATGCGGAGGGAAGGAGGTGGGCGGGATGTTTACGTCCCGCTCATCTCTGCCCCTCCGCTTCTATTGGCCGGCTGCCGTGTGACGTCGCTGTGGCGCCGAACGTCCCTCCCACTCCAGGAAGAGGACGTTCGCCGCCCACATCGAGGTCGTATGGACAGGTAAGTACGTGTGACGGGGGTTAATCGTTTGTGCGGCACGTTCAACAAATTGAACCTGCCACACATATGATGGGGGCGTTCCAAATCGCATACAATATCGTATGCGAAATTGCAACGTGTAAAGCATTCTCTTGTTTGACCATTCATGGAACCTTGATTCTCTACTGACAGTGGCCTCTTTCCACAGAATAGTACTCAATGTCACACCAACATTCTTCAAGAATGGAAGAACATGATTGAGTTCAAGAGACGTTGACTTGACCGCCAAAGCTTAGTTCCAGACCCAATCTATTATGTGTGGGAGTTGCAGAAAAATAAGTCTGGAGGCCACATATCATAAGCTGCAGATATTAAAGAATCTGCTGCAATGCTCAAGTCTTTGGGTCAGATACCGTAAAGCACCTTGAAGTGTTTTGTCCATGCCTTAGAGCTGTTTAGCGGCAGGAGAGGACACTATATTTTACTGGGTAGGTGATTTTAATGTGTTTCCAGGCAATTGTAACTCTACAATGCAAAAATAAATATGAGTAGTCATTGATATTGCTCCCTCATCTCATGGGGCCGGTGGGCCGTCAAAGGGTGAGGTGCACTTTTGCCGTTACCTTTGTACATCCTCATCCATGGACGCTCGTTGTAAGGAAGTAACAGAGTGCCGGTAATATCTTCCAGCCATGTAGCTGCTATGTGCCTCATAACCACACAATTCCTGAAAAGTATTACAGCAATAAGATTATATGAAACAATAATATCCTTTGTTTGCCTGGGAGCTCAGTAATTCCACATAACACTGCTACAATAACCCAACAGATTGTTCACATGCAAAGAATATGAGTGCACAATACCGCGCAGAAGAAGACTTGTGGCTTTTTTCACACTTGCTGTCTCCTTCTTTGCCAACTGTAGCACAGACATGGTTATATCTAGTGGAACGTGTGCCAGGAACGTTATTAAAGAGGCTGTCCTGGATTAAAAAAATCATCCTAGGACAGAAAATGTTATAAAATAGCAAAAAACACACCATCACAAGTAATGCACCATGTAACAGCGCCAGTTGACCACATTGGACTTGAAAAGATGAGATTTAACTAGTGATGAGCAGGCACTACCAAACTTGGGTGCTCGGTACTCCTAACAGGCAGCGCTGACGGGCATGACTCAAGTACCGAGTGTTATAGAAGTCATTTGGGAACTCGAGAATTTTTCCAGAAAATCTTCCTGAAAAATGCTCGAGTTTCTCATGGACTTCCATTATACTCGGCACTTGAGTCCCACCTATCTGAGCGTCTGACCTGCTAGTTTCAAGTACCGAGCACCTGAGCATGGTAGTGTCCACTCATCACTAGTTACCAGTACTGAGCACCTGAGCATGGTAGTGTCCACTCATCACTAGTTACCAGTACTGAGCACCTGAGCATGGTAGTGCCCACTCATCACTAGTTACCAGTACAGAGCACCCGAGCATGGTAGTGCCCGCTCATCACTAGTTACCAGTACTGAGCACCCGAGCATGGTAGTGCCCGCTCATCACTAGTTACAAGTACTGAGCACCCGAGCATGGTAGTGCCCGCTCATCACTAGTTACCAGTACTGAGCACCCGAGCATGGTAGTGCCCGCTCATCACTAGTTACCAGTACTGAGCACCCGAGCATGGTAGTGCCAGCTCATCACTAGTTACCAGTACTGAGCACCCGAGCATGGTAGTGCGCGCTCATCACTAGTTACCAGTACTGAGCACCCGAGCATGGTAGTGTTCGCTCATCACTAGTTACGAGTACTGAGCACCCGAGCATGGTAGTGCCCGCTCATCACTAGTTACCAGTACTGAGCACCCGAGCATGGTAGTGCCCGCTCATCACTAGTTACCAGTACTGAGCACCCGAGCATGGTAGTGCCCACTCATCACTAGTTACCAGTACTGAGCACCTGAGCATGGTAGTGCCCACTCATCACTAGTTACCAGTACCGAGCACCCGAGCATGGTAGTGCCCGCTCATCACTAGTTACAAGTACCGAGCACCCGAGCATGGTAGTGCCCGCTCATCACTAGTTACAAGTACAGAGCACCCGAGCATGGTAGTGCCCGCTCATCACTAGTTACCAGTACTGAGCACCCGAGCATGGTAGTGCCCACTCATCACTAGATACCAGTACCGAGCACCCTAGCATGGTAGTGCCTGCTCATCACTACTTACAAGTACTGAGCACCCGAGCATGGTAGTGCCCGCTCATCACTAGTTACCAGTACAGAGCACCTGAGCATGGTAGTGCCAGCTCATCACTAGTTACGAGTACAGAGCCCCTGAGCATGGTAGTGCTCGCTCATCACTAGTTACAAGTACCGAGCACCCGAGCATGGTAGTGCCCGCTCATCACTAGTTACCAGTACTGAGCACCAGAGCATGGTAGTGCCCGCTCATCACTAGTTACCAGTACTGAGCACCCGAGCATGGTAGTGCCCACTCATCACTAGATACCAGTACCGAGCACCCTAGCATGGTAGTGCCTGCTCATCACTACTTACAAGTACTGAGCACCCGAGCATGGTAGTGCCCGCTCATCACTAGTTACCAGTACAGAGCACCTGAGCATGGTAGTGCCAGCTCATCACTAGTTACGAGTACAGAGCCCCTGAGCATGGTAGTGCTCACTCATCACTAGTTACCAGTACTGAGCACCCGAGCATGGTAGTGCTCGCTCATCACTAGTTACCAGTACAGAGCACCTGAGCATGGTAGTGCCCGTTCATCACTAGTTACCAGTACTGAGCACCCGAGCATGGTAGTGCCCGCTCATCACTAGTTACCAGTACGGAGCACCCGAGCATGGTAGTGCTCACTCATCACTAGTTACCAGTACTGAGCACCCGAGCATGGTAGTAGCCGCTCATCACTAGTTACCAGTACAGAGCACCTGAGCATGGTAGTGCTCACTCATCACTAGTTACCAGTACTGAGCACCCGAGGATGGTAGTGCCCGCTCATCAGTAGTTACAAAAACCGAGCACCCGAGCATGGTAGTGTCCGCTCATCACTAGTTACGAGTACTGAGCACCCGAGCATGGTAGTGCCCGCTCATCACTAGTTATCAGTACAGAGCACCCAAGCACGGTAGTGCTCACTCATCACTAGTTACCAGTACTGAGCACCCGAGGATGGTAGTGCCCACTCATCACTAGTTACGAAAACCGAGCACCCGAGCATGGTAGTGCCCACTCATCACTAGTTACCAGTACTGAGCATCCGAGCATGGTAGTGCTCGCTCATCACTAGTTACCAGTACAGAGCACCCGAGCATGGTAGTGCTCACTCATCACTAGTTACCAGTACTGAGCATCCGAGCATGGTAGTGCTCGCTCATCACTAGTTACCAGTACTGAGCATCCGAGCATGGTAGTGCTCGCTCATCACTAGTTACCAGTACTGAGCACCTGAGCATGGTAGTGCCCGCTCATCACTAGTTACCAGTACTGAGCATCCGAGCATGGTAGTACCCGCTCATCACTAGTTACCAGTACAGAGCACCTGAGCATGGTAGTGCTCACTCATCACTAGTTACCAGTACTGAGCACCCGAGGATGGTAGTGCCCGCTCATCAGTAGTTACGAAAAACGAGCACCCGAGCATGGTAGTGCCCACTCATCACTAGTTACGAAAACCGAGCACCCGAGCATGGTAGTGCCCACTCATCACTAGTTACCAGTACTGAGCATCCGAGCATGGTAGTGCTCGCTCATCACTAGTTACCAGTACAGAGCACCCGAGCATGGTAGTGCTCACTCATCACTAGTTACCAGCACTGAGCATCCGAGCATGGTAGTGCTCGCTCATCACTAGTTACCAGTACTGAGCATCCGAGCATGGTAGTGCTCGCTCATCACTAGTTACCAGTACTGAGCATCCGAGCATGGTAGTACCCGCTCATCACTAGTTACCAGTACAGAGCACCTGAGCATGGTAGTGCTCACTCATCACTAGTTACCAGTACTGAGCACCCGAGGATGGTAGTGCCCGCTCATCAGTAGTTACGAAAAACGAGCACCCGAGCATGGTAGTGCCCACTCATCACTAGTTACGAAAACCGAGCACCCGAGCATGGTAGTGTCCGCTCATCACTAGTTACGAGTACTGAGCACCCGAGCATGGTAGTGCCCGCTCATCACTAGTTATCAGTACAGAGCACCCGAGCATGGTAGTGCTCATTCTTCACTAGTTATGAGTACTGAGCACCCGAGCATGGTAGTGCCCGCTCATCACTAGTTATGAGTACTGAGCATCCGAGCATGGTAGTGCCCGCTCATCACTAGTTATGAGTACTGAGCATCCGAGCATGGTAGTGCCCACTCATCACTAGTTACGAAAACCGAGCACCCGAGCATGGTAGTGTCCGCTCATCACTAGTTACGAGTACTGAGCACCCGAGCATGGTAGTGCCCGCTCATCACTAGTTATCAGTACAGAGCACCCGAGCATGGTAGTGCCCACTCATCACTAGTTACCAGTACTGAGCATCCGAGCATGGTAGTGCTCGCTCATCACTAGTTACCAGTACAGAGCACCCGAGCATGGTAGTGCTCACTCATCACTAGTTACGAGTACTGAGCACCCGAGCATGGTAGTGCTCACTCATCACTAGTTACCAGTACTGAGCACCTGAGGATGGTAGTGCCCGCTCATCAGTAGTTACGAAAACCGAGCACCCGAGCATGGTAGTGCCCACTCATCACTAGTTACGAAAACCGAGCACCCGAGCATGGTAGTGTCCGCTCATCACTAGTTACGAGTACTGAGCACCCGAGCATGGTAGTGCCCGCTCATCACTAGTTATCAGTACAGAGCACCCGAGCATGGTAGTGCCCACTCATCACTAGTTACCAGTACTGAGCATCCGAGCATGGTAGTGCTCGCTCATCACTAGTTACCAGTACAGAGCACCCGAGCATGGTAGTGCTCACTCATCACTAGTTACGAGTACTGAGTACCCGAGCATGGTAGTGCTCGCTCATCACTAGTTACCAGTACTGAGCATCCGAGCATGGTAGTGCTCGCTCATCACTAGTTACCAGTACTGAGCATCCGAGCATGGTAGTGCCCACTCATCACTAGTTACGAGTACTGAGCACCCGAGCATGGTAGTGCTCGCTCATCACTAGTTACCAGTACTGAGCACCCGAGCATGGTAGTACCCGCTCATCACTAGTTACCAGTACAGAGCACCTGAGCATGGTAGTGCTCACTCATCACTAGTTACCAGTACTGAGCACCCGAGGATGGTAGTGCCCGCTCATCAGTAGTTACGAAAACCGAGCATGGTATTGCCCACTCATCACTAGTTACGAAAACCGAGCACCCGAGCATGGTAGTGTCCGCTCATCACTAGTTACGAGTACTGAGCACCCGAGCATGGTAGTGCCTGCTCATCACTAGTTATCAGTACAGAGCACCCGAGCATGGTAGTGCTCATTCTTCACTAGTTATGAGTACTGAGCACCCGAGCATGGTAGTGCCCGCTCATCACTAGTTATGAGTACTGAGCATCCGAGCATGGTAGTGCCCGCTCATCACTAGTTATGAGTACTGAGCACCCGAGCATGGTAGTGCCTGCTCATCACTAGTTACGATTACTGACCACCCGAGCATGATAGCGCCTGCTCATCACTAGTTTCCTTTTCAGAATACTTGTCAAAATTGGCCAGTTTTTGCTTCTATTTTTATCCCCGCTGCCTATCTCAGTATTCAGTTTTTTTCTCTTTTAAAATCCACCATACGGTTCCAAAAATATGGGCATTTTTATTTAGTGCTCGTTTTAATTGTTTTTAGCCAAGGAGGCATGGCTCAGAGCATAATTATGCAAAGCACCCTAAAGACCCACCCCAGAGGATCCTATTAATCACTTCCCTTAGTAAAGGCTGTAATAAGTTAGATAAAAAGGCCGATATCTCTGGAACCATATAGTGGATTTAAAAAAAATTAAAAACTGAATGTTCCCGGGAGCAGTGGGAATATAATAAGAGCAAAAATTGGCCTCATTTTTTACTAATGACAGTTTGTCTTTAAATAAAGCCAGGGCTGAATTTGAGTCCCGGCCTGGCGCTGATTCTATTTCACAATATATGTCAGCATTGAATATCACTGTGACAGTTCTAACCCTTTGGTTAATGTGCAGCATTGTATTACTAATGCCTCGCACCAGGCTTCTACTAAAATCATGTTATAATAATCATTTCCGAATTTTAAAGTTCAGTCATTGTAATGGACCTTGCAAAAATAATAGTAGTTTGTATTTTAACAAGATCCCTCTAGTGCAATGGTGCGCGGTGCAGATCACCGGCCGGCACATTTATCCTCCGTCCGGCATGACGCGTGTGCCGAAATTATTACACATTATCTTACTGCGCAAATTGCAAAATTGAATGCGAGATCTTCTCCAGCCTTTTACCATGACAACCAACGATCGTGATTTGTACCTGATCATACGAGAAGACAGGAGACACGTCTGGGATACATTCGTGTGAAAATATGTGGAAAGAGTCATCAAGAATTCAATGGATACAATTAATTTCAGCAGATCTATTTTTAACGTAAGACATTGTCGCTGCGGATCTTCTTTAAGCTTGACACGTTGCATCGAATTCTTTAGATTAGTGGGGTTAAATATGAAAATACCATCAAATGCGAAATTAATTTTGGAAATGTGGAATGTTAGATATTAATATTATCCACTTAGATTGGCTTCATACATCAAAAAAGTAGTTAGAAAGTATATTAGAATGTTGCAGAACTTTTCATTAAATAATGATTAAGACTAATTTACATAAAATTGGACTATTTCATTAACTGCTACTTGTAATAGTTCTTAGATTGTATATTATCTCCTATTTTATGGCTAGAGTTGAGTTTACTGATCACTGGGGGTCTGCCATCTGGGACCCCCTCCAATCGCAAGAGTCAGACTCTGCAAAACCCCTTCTGAATGGAAGTTGAGGACACATATCTCTGCTCCATTTATTGTCATTGGGATTGCTAGAGATTAGAGCTGATCGAACGCCCAAAAATCCGGGACCGGCGGATCACTGACAGATTTTAAAAAGAGTCCGATCCACTCCAGAATCCGGTGCCCATATAAGACAATGGGGACCGGAATCCGGAGATTAAAAATGTTTGTGGAAGGGATAGGAGGGTAGGAGCGAGCGCAGTATACTCACCGAGGTGCTGTCATGGTGGCACACTTCTTCTTGGTCACGCTTTTACCTTCCGGAGCCGACAATTCAATATTCGTTGTTTCCCTCGCCCACCGGCGCATGTAATTGGTTGCAGCTAGACACGCCCCCATCCTAAGGGGCCCTTTGCACACTACGACATGGCAAGCCGATGCTGCGATGCCGAGCGCGATAGTCCCTGCCCCCGTCGTAGCTGCGATATCTTGTGATAGCTGCCGTAGCGAATATTATCGCTACGGCAGGTTCACATGCACTTACCTGCCCTGCGACATCGCTCTGGCCGACGACCTGCCTCCTTCCTAAGGGGGCGGGTCGTGCGGCGTCACAGCGGCGTCCCACGGCAGGGGGCCAATAGAAGCGGAGGGGTGGAGATGAGCGGGACGTGAACATCTCGCCTACCTCTTTCCATCCGCATTGCAGACGGGATGCAGGTAGCAGATGTTCCTTGCTCCTGCGACTTCATACACAGCGATGTGTGCTGCCACAGGAACGAGGAACAACATCGTACCGTAGCTGCAGCCAAAGTAATGAAAATGACTGACACTACACCGATCATACGATACCGACGCTTTTGCGCTCGGTAATCGTAGTTAAAACGATTTACACACTACAATGTCGAGAGCGACGCCGGAAGTGCGTCACTTTCGATTTGACCCCACCGACATCGCACCTGCGATGTCGTAGTGTGCAAAGGGCCCCTGAGTGGCAGCATGTCAGCTGACTGCAACCAATCACAGGCGCCAGGATGGCCGGTGGGTGGGGAAAGCAGTGCAAGTGTCTGCCGGTCAGCATGGTGGTAAAAAATAAACACTCGGCAGCACAGTTATAGCGCGCGGCTGCAGCCCCAGCCGTCGGGCTGTATCTGTGCTGGGCATCCAGTCACACGTGCAAGGCTTTGCCGGGTGATACCATTGCAGACGCGCACGAGTCCCTCGCATGTGTGATTCCGATGAAACCGCATGCGGCTTTTTTTTTTTTTAATAAATAATTTAACAAAAAAAACGATGTGCGGTTCCCCCTAATTTTCATCCCCAGCCAAGATAACACCGGCCGGGGGCTGGTATTTCAGCCCGCAGCCGCCTGGTATTGTCGAGTCTATTAGATGCGACAATCCCGGTGCGATACCGGCTCTTCCCGGTGGCGTGATGCGGTGCCAATCGAGGTAATAGAAAATGTTAATAGAAGCACACAGCTGCTACTAAACCCTAGGTTTGTGATAGCACAGGCGTCTATCAGATACCTGCATCACAAACCTGTAAGTGAATGTAAATAAACAAGACACAGAGAAAAATCCTTTATTTGAAATAAAATACAAACACCCCCTTCTTCACCTCTTTATTAACCCCCAACACATCACTCCAGGTCCGACATAATCCACACGATGTCCCACGGCGACATATCCAGCTCTGCTACATGTCACAGCTAGCAGCCATAGAGAAGACTGCCAGCTCTGAGTTTAGCCTATTACTGAGCCGCGATAAGCGGTGACTGCAGGCAGAGCTGTCACAGGCTGGGGGGCGTGTCAGCCTGGAACCAATCACAGATGAGAGGACGGCCAGTGGGTGGGGAAAACACGGAAAGCTGTGTGTATGCGATGGACAGTACAGGAAGTGAATGCGCGACCCGGAAGCAGTGTGCCCCCATGACACTCCGCTCAGTCCTATTAGAGATAAATTAGCAATGAATAGACAATGAATGTGAATGCTCAACCTCTGGGATTGTGGAGGTCTCAGAACTAGTGATGGGTAGACCAGGACTGTAAAAGTCCAGATCCGCTTGGGTTCACAAGTACCTGTGCTCCGACCCCATATTCCTGTACCAAATCTGCATCTCCTGGAAAAAATTACTATCGCATCAAGACAGCATTGTGATGCAATTTTTTGCCAGTCGGTGTAGATTAGGTGCAGGAATATGTTGTATAAATTTCAGCACCAAACCTGCATTTCCTGGCAAAATAATCGCATCACTATCACATCAAAACTACATCATGTTTTGATGTGTTTTTTTGCCTGGAGGTATAGATTGGGTGCAGGAATATGGTGTATAATTTTCAGCACCAAATATGCATCTCTTGGTCAACAAAACACAGTTTTCTGCCAGGAGATGCAGGTCTGTGAACTCAATGACACACACTGTCACACAGGGTGGGGGCGCGATCTGATGGCAACAAATCACAGATGTCGAGACTGCCGGTAGGCGGGGGAAGCAGAGCATATGCATGAGGGTAATGAGCAGCCCTGGAAGTAGCGTTACAGATGCACAGAGACTCGGTAAGTATAGCGCACCTGCTCTAATCCCTCTATCCCTTCTACCACAATTTTAAAGCGCATGATTTGGGTTTCCATAGACTTATATGAGGACCAGCATCCGGACAGGTATCCAGGATTAATTACGGGCCCAGACCAGGTTTTTTTTGTCCCATTTGGACCCGCCTTTTCCGGTAATTGTGGGTCCGCCCATCACTACTCAAAACGTGTTTTGTCACTTAGTAATCAGTATAGTATCCCCAGAGGGTAAAGGGGCAAAATAAGCACTTTGCTGCCCTTATCCAGTTTCTAAATGATAAGGGACACTTAATTTTCAGAGAATAAACTTGTTTCAAATAAGTTCCATAAAATTTGGCAGTATTGAATCTCATCAGATCTGCTTGTCTCTGTTGATCATGCGCACCTTATGAATCCAGTAATCGTGACTATCAGATGTAGACAAGGAACTGGGGTTGATAGGTCTTACAAGACCAGGTTAGCTCTGCAATGCAGGTAGGAGGCTTAATTTACCCTGTAACTGGGGCTAATATACCAACCCAAGTCACAGGGATAGCCAGACATAAACACACCAAAGGGTCATTAATAAATGAATAAATACATAAATGGATGAAAAAAGTTAAAGAAAATCTAAAAGAGCATAAATGAATAAAGCAAAGCAAAAAGAGATATCACCAGTCTGAATCAATTTTTTTAGCCATTCCCCATAGAAAAACGTGAGTACAATATTTACAAATAAATTCAATCTACATTGTAATGTTTTTAGAGGTCCTTTGTGGTTATAAAAAAAAAAAATTGACACGTGTTTCCAAGTTTTCTTTCTTTTTCCTCGATATCAGCAAAAAAAAAAAAGCAATCTAAAAAAAGCAATCTAAAAAAATTAAGCAATATAGACCTTAAAACGCAGGGCAAAATTTATTTGAATATTCAATACAGAATTTTTTTTTACATCCATGAAAAGCACATCTAATATATAAAGCTGAATGTGTGTGTATGTGTGTGTGTGTGTGTGTGTGTAGCAGCCAGGGAAAAAGACAGACACAGACAGGGAAAGAGGCAGACATAGACAGGGTAAGAAACAGACATAGACAGGGTAAGAGACAAACACAAAGAGACAGACACAGACGAAGAGACAGACTGACAGGGAAAGAGACAGACACAGGGAAACAGACAGACAGGGAAAGAAAGGGAAAGAGATAGACAGGGTAAAAGACAGACAAAGACAGGTAAAGAGATAGACAAAGAGACAGACACAGGGAAAAAGACAGACATGGAAAGAGAGGGAAAGAGACAGACAGGGAAAGAGAGGGAAAGATACAGACAGGGAAAGAGACAGACAGGGAAAGTGACAGAGATAGACAGACAGGGAAAGAGATAGCTAGACAGACAGGGAAATAGATTGAGACAGACGGAGAAAGAGACAGAGACAGTCAGAGACAGACAGGGAAAGAGACAGACAGACAAAGAGATAGAGAGAGAGACAGAGAGATATATACAGAGGGGGAGACAGACAGAGAATGGGAGAGAAACACAGAGACAGTTACTATCCCGGGCGTTAATACATTCTATTTATACATTCTATCCCGGGAATGTTAATACATTCTATTTTGTTAACAATAGTTATTAACCCGGGCGAAGCCGGGTAGTACAGCTAGTTATACTATAAAGCTGAAAAATGTCAGGAAATAGCAGTCCAGGCAGTAGTACTACCAAACTCAGACTAAAATTGGACTCCTTTGACTCCAGTAAATATATTAGTGGGGAGGACATTATGGAATATATGGCACATCGACTGTCTAAGTCAAAGGAAGATGATGTTATCTCTGTCAGCGACACTGTCAGTTTGAGTTCTGCAAATAATGATCTGTGTGATCACAAATGACTTTAAGGTATACAATTTGGACTGTCTGAAAAAAAAATCTGCAACAACCCAAATATTTAGGAAAAAAATGGAACTTTATCAAGTTGAAGTTCAAAATATTCAATCATTCCTAGTTACCAAGTGATCTTCTTATTACATTTTTTTAATTTTTTGCACCATTATTGAAGAGATGTAAGTTACCGTATTCTTCAGTTTATAAGACTCACCAGATTATAAGACGCACCCTAAATTTAGAGAAAAAAAAGATTAAAAAAGGGGTCTGTCTAACAATCCAGTGGTCTCTTATTGGTGGGAATGGCAAGTGGTGGTGAAGCAGGGTCACAGGAGGCAGGGGCGTTGGTGGAGCAGGTCGATGCTGCAGGTGGTGCGGGAGGCAGGTGTCCCAGATGTTGTGAGATAGGCAACTTCCAGAAATTGTCGGCGTTCAGAGTCAGCGCATGCGCAACTTAAGCTATTGGCTCAATGACAAGCCGAGATCTCATCTGCACATGCGCCACCTCCGGGTGCCATTTTCCTTAAGCCTGCTGCTGGGAAATCAATGGGCCGGAAGCAGCGCTTGTATAGATGAGATCTTGAGCCGAGAGCTCCATCTGTGCATGCACCGCCTCCGGATGGCATTGTTTGGCTCTCGCATCGCCGATATTTTCAGGATGCCCCTGCCGCACAGGCCCGCCGCACAGGCTCCCAGCACAGCCTGCCTCACAGGCCCCCAGCACAGCCCACCACACAGGTCCCCAGCACAGCCTGCCGCATAGACCCCCAGCACAGCCCGCCACACAGGCCCCAGCACAGCCCGGAACACAGACCCCCAGCACAGCTCGCCACGAAGGCCCCCATCACAGCCCGTTGTACAGCCACTTGCACAAGCCCCCAGCATAGCCATTTGCACTGGCCCCCAGCACAGTGACTGCCTCCTGCGACCCCTTTCCACCACCTCCCGGTATGGTGCATTTGGATTATAAGACGCACCCCTCATTTTCCTCCCAATTTTTTGGGAGGAAAAGGGTGTCTTATAATCCAATAAATACGGTACTTTTTGATTCTTTTTTCCATAGTACTTTTAATATATACCACCATATTGTTTCAATTACTTTTTGCCCATGGCTTTTAATTCCATACAAGTTGTCACTCGATACCTTTAGTATTTTTTATAGATTTCACTGTTTTTGAGATCTTTTGGCTGAAACTTTCCATAAGACATTTTTACCAATTTTTTGTTTGGGCAATCAAGAGAAAAGCGTAAAACACACTGCGGCTTGTATTCCAATGGATTGTCTCATCGCTCTCCACCTGTGAATGTGTATTTGAAGATCCAGTTGCAATACATGATGTGATGAGTTGTTTTTGAAGCAATCAGGAAAGAATGGTGCAGCAATCTGCGGACTGTACTCCAGCGTATTGCCTCATCATTCTCTACCTGTGGGTCTATGTATTAGAAAATCCAGAGGCGATAAGTGAGGCAACAAGACAATGGACAGAGCTGTGGACGTCTAATTTTTGTTTAGGAATCATCCTGAGTTTTCAACACAGATCCTGCGTGGATGATGACCGAGATAATTACAAATTCATCATGTGTTGTCTTGTCCCTTCTCCTGCGCACAATAATAGACTTTTATCAGTTGATACAAAATTCTCTATTTTCAAGTCAGAACCTGCCTTATATAGAACGTAAGATAATTTGTTCTTCCAAGTAACAGATTATATCATTGTAAGGATGAAAAGAGTGAGATGTGGAATAAAATTTTTGAAATGCCCCTTAGTTTTACTAGTAGAAATGTAAAAGTGGCATTTTTATTATATGTGGTTGTTATATTGCTAGACAGTGTTGTAAATGAAAAATATACATTATGGACAAATGTATTATATTGTGCCACTGTCACGGGGAGTCAGGGTATCAGAAGATGGGCCCCTAAGCTATCCCTTATCTCAGAGGTATGCTTGATGGTAGCTAGGTCTGGGCCACCAGCGTGACCCTAACTTCGGTTTAAGCCCTGCTTTATGGTAGCTAGGTCTGGGCTGCCAGTATGACCCTAACTCCTGTTCAAGCCCTGCTTGATGTTAGCTAGGTCTGGGCTGCCAGTATGACCCTAACTCCTGTTTAAGCCCTGCTTGATGGTAGCTAGGTCTGGGCTGCCAGTATGACCCTAACTCCTGTTTAAGCCCTGCTTGATGGTAGCTAGGTCTGGGATGCCAGCATGACCCTAACTCCTGTTTAAGCCCTGCTTGATGGTAGCTAGGTCTGGGCTGCCAGTATGACCCTAACTCCTGTTTAAGCCCTGCTTGATGGTAGCTAGGTCTGGGCCGCCAGTGTGATCCTAACTCCTGTTTAGGCCCTGCTTGAAGGTAGCTAGATCTGGGCTGCCAGCGTGTTCCTGACTCCTGTTTGAGCCATGATCTTACACCTCCTCTCCCCCCACCCGAGGAGAGGGTCGGGACTGTTGACGCAAACCCACAAATAACACATACAGGGGAAAGAACCAAAACTCATGCACACAGAACCAAACACAAGGGAGAGACAATATGAACCCAGGGAAATAAACTAAAAATGGGGATATTTCCACAGCATACAACAGGTCACCAAGCTCTGAATCACAACAACAAGGACCTATAACACAAGAGCAACGTTGAAGCTATATCCGGCAACCAGCAACATGATCCAGACCTTATAAAGGGTGAAGGTGGATGTGAGCAGCCTGAGCTCCTAGCAAACATTCACAAGCCAGCAGGAATTAACTCCTGCTGTAGCAGTAAAGCAAAACACAGCCGATGCCCATGACAGGCAATGCAACTAAGAGCCTCAGGCTGTTTTTCAGACTCTGCGGTGTGAAAAGACTGAAGCCGCCATGACACCCAGCTAGTGCAAAGCCAGACACCGCATGACAGCCTTGTCCACATTACACCTACATGAAGGTTTATAACATCCCATTCTTAATATATAGGCATTAATATGGATAATTTCCCCCTTTTTATAGCTAAGACAGCTTCCACTCTTCTGGGAAGGTTTCTGCAAATATTTGGAAGTGTCTGTGGGAATTTTTTGCCTTTTCATCTAGAGGAACATTTGTGAGGTCACATGTTGAAGTAGCACAAGAGGGCCTGGCTTGCAATCTCCATTCCTATTCATCCCAAAGGTGGTCAGTGGAGTTGGGGTCAGAGCTTTGTATAGGACAGTCATGGTTTTTTTACACCAAAGTTACTTAACCATGCCTGAATGGACTTTGCTTTATGCAGTCATGCTAAAACAGAAAAGGGTTTTCCCAAAACTGTTCCTACAAAGTTGGGAGTAGAGTTGAGCGCGGTTCGTGGTTCGTGGTTCTCCAGTTCGCGGCTCGAGTGATTTTGGGGCATGTTCTAGATCGAACTAGAACTCGAGCTTTTTGCAAAAGCTCGGTAGTTCTAGAAACGTTCGAGAACGGTTCTAGCAGCCAAAAAACAGCTAAATCATAGCTTGGTTTCTGCTGTAATAGTGTAAGTGACTCTGTGAATCAAACTATTATCACATTTCAGTGTATAGTGTGCGTGAACAGCGCCTTCAGATCACTGCTGTTTCTATAATGGCGATCGCCATTTTTTTTTTTTTTTTTTCTTGTCTTCCTTCCCTAAGTGCGCGCGTCTTGTGGGGCGGGCCAGCATGTCAGCCAATCCCAGACACACACACAGCTAAGTGGACTTTGAGCCAGAGAAGCAACGGCATGTGTGATAGGATCTGCATGTCACATGTCCCTGCATTATAAAACCGGACATTTTCTTCACGGACGCCATTATCTGCCTTCTGCGTCTTTGGTGTCAGACATCACTGTCGCAGCTCCGTCTTCCTGAGTCCTATAGCCGATACAGCTGTATGCGCTGCATACACAGCGTTAGACAGCTTAGGGAGAGCACTTTATAGCAGTCCTTTTAAGGGCTCCAACCGGCAGGGTCAGAGAGCCATAGGTGACAGGTCCTGCAAACAGCAACAGCGTCTGTGTAGCCCAGGTCAGGGATTTCCTACCTGCATTTCACCATTAGGAGGGAATAGAAAGGCAGGCTTCCATTCCTCTACCCAGAGCACCACAATCCTGCCACTGTACCCTCTTGTCCTCTGCACACTCCAACTGATAACTAAGCCATTATACTAGCAAACACTCAGTGTACCTAGTGGCATCCTATACGTGGCTATTGGACTTTGCTATAGTCCCACTAGTGCAAAGACATTTGCAGAGCGCGTCTGCCTGCATTGCACACTACAACTCATTCTAACCAAGCCATTATACTAGCAAACACTCAGTGTACCTAGTGGCATCCTATACGTGGCTATTGGACTTTGCTATAGTCCCACTAGTGCAAAGACATTTGCAGAGCGCGTCTGCCTGCATTGCACACTACAACTCATTCTAACCAAGCCATTATACTAGCAAACACTCAGTGTACCTAGTGGCATCCTATACGTGGCTATTGGACTTTGCTATAGTCCCACTAGTGCAAAGACATTTGCAGAGCGCGTCTGCCTGCATTGCACACTCCAACTCATTAAAACCAAGCCATTATACTAGCAAACACTCAGTGTACCTAGTGGCATCCTATACGTGGCTATTGGACTTTGCTATAGTCCCACTAGTGCAAAGACATTTGCATAGCGCGTCTGCCGGCATTGCACACTCAAACTCATTTTAACTAAGCCATTATACTAGCAAACACTCAGTGTACCTAGTGGCATCCTATACGTGGCTATTGGACTTTGCTATAGTCCCACTAGTGCAAAGACATTAGCAGAGCACATCTGCCTGCATTGCACACTACAACTCATTCTAACCAAGCCATTATACTAGCAAACACTCAGTGTACCTAGTGGCATCCTATACGTGGCTATTGGACTTTGCTATAGTCCCACTAGTGCAAAGACATTTGCATAGCGCGTCTGCCTGCATTGCACACTCAAACTCATTTTAACTAAGCCATTATACTAGCAAACACTCAGTGTACCTAGTGGCATCCTATACGTGGCTATTGGACTTTGCTATAGTCCCACTAGTGCAAAGACATTAGCAGAGCACATCTGCCTGCATTGCACACTACAACTCATTCTAACCAAGCCATTATACTAGCAAACACTCAGTGTACCTAGTGGCATCCTATACGTGGCTATTGGACTTTGCTATAGTCCCACTAGTGCAAAGACATTTGCAGAGCACGTCTGCCTGCATTGCACACTCCAACTCATTAAAACCAAGCCATTATACTAGCAAACACTCAGTGTACCTAGTGGCATCCTATACGTGGCTATTGGACTTTGCTATAGTCCCACTAGTGCAAAGACATTTGCATAGCGCGTCTGCCGGCATTGCACACTCAAACTCATTTTAACTAAGCCATTATACTAGCAAACACTCAGTGTACCTAGTGGCATCCTATACGTGGCTATTGGACTTTGCTATAGTCCCACTAGTGCAAAGACATTAGCAGAGCACATCTGCCTGCATTGCACACTACAACTCATTCTAACCAAGCCATTATACTAGCAAACACTCAGTGTACCTAGTGGCATCCTATACGTGGCTATTGGACTTTGCTATAGTCCCACTAGTGCAAAGACATTTGCAGAGCGCGTCTGCCTGCATTGCACACTACAACTCATTCTAACCAAGCCATTATACTAGCAAACACTCAGTGTACCTAGTGGCATCCTATACGTGGCTATTGGACTTTGCTATAGTCCCACTAGTGCAAAGACATTTGCAGAGCGCGTCTGCCTGCATTGCACACTACAACTCATTCTAACCAAGCCATTATACTAGCAAACACTCAGTGTACCTAGTGGCATCCTATACGTGGCTATTGGACTTTGCTATAGTCCCACTAGTGCAAAGACATTTGCAGAGCGCGTCTGCCTGCATTGCACACTCCAACTCATTAAAACCAAGCCATTATACTAGCAAACACTCAGTGTACCTAGTGGCATCCTATACGTGGCTATTGGACTTTGCTATAGTCCCACTAGTGCAAAGACATTTGCATAGCGCGTCTGCCGGCATTGCACACTCAAACTCATTTTAACTAAGCCATTATACTAGCAAACACTCAGTGTACCTAGTGGCATCCTATACGTGGCTATTGGACTTTGCTATAGTCCCACTAGTGCAAAGACATTAGCAGAGCACATCTGCCTGCATTGCACACTACAACTCATTCTAACCAAGCCATTATACTAGCAAACACTCAGTGTACCTAGTGGCATCCTATACGTGGCTATTGGACTTTGCTATAGTCCCACTAGTGCAAAGACATTTGCATAGCGCGTCTGCCTGCATTGCACACTCAAACTCATTTTAACTAAGCCATTATACTAGCAAACACTCAGTGTACCTAGTGGCATCCTATACGTGGCTATTGGACTTTGCTATAGTCCCACTAGTGCAAAGACATTAGCAGAGCACATCTGCCTGCATTGCACACTACAACTCATTCTAACCAAGCCATTATACTAGCAAACACTCAGTGTACCTAGTGGCATCCTATACGTGGCTATTGGACTTTGCTATAGTCCCACTAGTGCAAAGACATTTGCAGAGCGCGTCTGCCTGCATTGCACACTCCAACTCATTAAAACCAAGCCATTATACTAGCAAACACTCAGTGTACCTAGTGGCATCCTATACGTGGCTATTGGACTTTGCTATAGTCCCACTAGTGCAAAGACATTTGCATAGCGCGTCTGCCGGCATTGCACACTCAAACTCATTTTAACTAAGCCATTATACTAGCAAACACTCAGTGTACCTAGTGGCATCCTATACGTGGCTATTGGACTTTGCTATAGTCCCACTAGTGCAAAGACATTAGCAGAGCACATCTGCCTGCATTGCACACTACAACTCATTCTAACCAAGCCATTATACTAGCAAACACTCAGTGTACCTAGTGGCATCCTATACGTGGCTATTGGACTTTGCTATAGTCCCACTAGTGCAAAGACATTTGCATAGCGCGTCTGCCTGCATTGCACACTCAAACTCATTTTAACTAAGCCATTATACTAGCAAACACTCAGTGTACCTAGTGGCATCCTATACGTGGCTATTGGACTTTGCTATAGTCCCACTAGTGCAAAGATATTAGCAGAGCACATCTGCCTGCATTGCACACTACAACTCATTCTAACCAAGCCATTATACTAGCAAACACTCAGTGTACCTAGTGGCATCCTATACGTGGCTATTGGACTTTGCTATAGTCCCACTAGTGCAAAGACATTTGCAGAGCGCGTCTGCCTGCATTGCACACTCCAACTCATTAAAACCAAGCCATTATACTAGCAAACACTCAGTGTACCTAGTGGCATCCTATACGTGGCTATTGGACTTTGCTATAGTCCCACTAGTGCAAAGACATTTGCATAGCGCGTCTGCCTGCATTGCACACTCAAACTCATTTTAACTAAGCCATTATACTAGCAAACACTCAGTGTACCTAGTGGCATCCTATACGTGGCTATTGGACTTTGCTATAGTCCCACTAGTGCAAAGATATTAGCAGAGCACATCTGCCTGCATTGCACACTCCAACTTTTTTAAACTAAGCAATTTTACTAGCAAACACTCAGTGTACCTAGTGGCATCCTAAACGTGGCTATTGGACTTTGCTATAGTCCCACTAGTGCAAAGACATTTGCAGAGCACGTCTGCCTGCATTGCACACTACAACTCATTGTTACTAAGCCATTTATAGTAGCAAACACTCAGTGTACCTAGTTGTATCCTAAACGTGGCTATTGTACTTTTGTCAATTCACAGTATTGGAACGTTATTTGCAGCACGTCTGCCTGCATTGCACACTCTAACTTTTTTAAACTCAGCCATTATACTAGCAAACACTCAGTGTACCTAGTTGTATCCTAAACGTGGCTATTTTACTTTTGTCTATTCACAGTATTGGAACGATATTTGCAGCACGTCTGCCTGCATTGCACACTCTAACTTTTTTAAACTCAGCCATTATACTAGCAAACACTCACTGTACCTAGTTGTATCCTAAACGTGGCTATTGTACTTTTGTCAATTCACAGTATTGGAACGTTATTTGCAGCACGTCTGCCTGCATTGCACACTCAAACTTTTTTAAACTCAGCCATTATACTAGCAAACACTCACTGTACCTAGTTGTATCCTAAACGTGGCTATTGTACTTTTGTCTATTCACAGTATTGGAACGTTATTTGCAGCACGTCTGCCTGCATTGCACACTCTAACTTTTTTAAACTCAGCCATTATACTAGCAAACACTCACTGTACCTAGTTGTATCCTAAACGTGGCTATTGTACTTTTGTCTATTCACACTACTGCAAATCTATGTGCAGCACCTCTGCATGACAACCTCGTGCTCTGTTTTTAATAAGCTATAATGATAGCACAAAATACTGCCATTTTGTGGCATCATAGAACTGGCTGTTGTATTCCATTAGTGCCCCACTGGTGACAAGCTATTTCTAGCACCTCTACATCACACCCTCATGCACATTTAGCTACGCTAATGTTATAGCAAACTCATGGAATTCATTGCTGCATTTCATAATTCGGAGGGATAGAAAGTCAGGCTTCCTTTAGCTTTTCCTTCTGTTCATAGACAGCATCTCCAAGACAAATTTCCCCTCCACGTCTAAGTGTGGAGAGGCAGCTAGTGCGCATGCGTGTGCCGATGTACCCCAGCTGCAGCATAATTACAGTGTTTCGCCTAGTGAGTATGCTCAGCCTGACTGTGCCATTCCTGACGCTAAGTCTTCATTTCGGGATACAGCGCATGCTCCCACACTAAGTGTGAAAAGCCTCTTTGCACAGGTGCTTGCATTCCGTGCCGGGTATAAGTCCTGTTTTGGGCATAGACACCATGCTAAAGCTGATAGTCTTTTTTCAGAGACTGTATTTCATGCTACTGAGCATGCTCAGGCACTTCCTGCATCAGAGACTAGGTCCGGTAATGAACTCTTTGGCCCTGGCCCTGATGTGGGGGTCCCATATAGACCACAGGGCATCAGGTGTCCTCCCAAATGGCTTGCAGAGGCCCACACCTATGACTTGTCACCGCATTATTGATGGTCAGACGATGACTGGTGAGGTGTTTGGGTCATGGCAGCCATGAGGTCATCATTGAAGTTGCGTTTCCAAATAGGACGCTAGTTATGCCACTCATGACGTGTCACTCTGCTTTTGTCTCCAGGAGGTGCATTGTGGTTCACCCTGGTTTGGGGCGGACCCAGGTTATAAAAGGGGCTGGAGCCAACAAGGAGGTGCGCAGTCTTCTATTATGCTCCGAAAGAGCACACCTCCATGTGTTGAACCCATTGCGGCTTTAGGCCAGAGGTAGGCAGGGATAGGGTGGTGGATGCAGGCCACCACCACAGTTGGTAACGCAGAACGGTTAAGACCAGCTCCTGTCCTAACAGTCCTGCTTGTGCAGCCCAGTGGCATTAACAGGCCTGCTGCTGCTGATGCGCCTGCTGTCCACAGGTGTGGCCCCTACGCACACGGTCAGCGTACTCAATGGCCCCTGTGTTGTTAACAGGGAGTTCCTGGGCTGGGTGGGCATGTGGACCCTGTGACGCTAACAGGGCTCACAGTCTCCAGATCCGAATGGCGTCTAACTCGGTTCAGGCTACTATTAGTTTCATAGCCACACAGCTCTGTATCCTCCACCGAACCTTCAAGTTGCCAACCTCTCCTTTTCCAACTGGGAGCACGGTGGACACTGACTGCTGAAGGTGATATATACCTTTCTCTTTCTTTTCTTATTAATTTTTGTTATATAGCGGTCACAGATTATATACCACTTTATCCAAATCTGCCAGTCCCACTGTAACAGATGTTGTTTCTTCAGCAAATGTTACAGTTGTTTAACCACCAAATCCACGGACCAAAATTTTTTTCCCCTTTCCAACACACCTGTTCCCCTTTCCAACAGCATCTGTCCTTTTTCAACTCATTTTGGGATATGACCAAAAGTGCAACTGTGCAGGGACACCGTACTCAACGCCATCTCAGCACAGCAGCCATCCCTCGGTCCCTCCGATGTGGACAAGTAAAAGACCATTTCCTCCTATCCATGACAAAGTGTTGAGATTCACTCTGTGCAGCACTGGTGTTTAGTGGAAAAGTAGATCTAAGATTGCGTACCACATTCTGCAGATACTCCTGTATACGTGCGTCTATTTCTATGGCAGGAATTAGTTCGCCAAATTTTGTCTTGTACCGGGGATCTAACAGTGTGGCAACCCAGTAGTTAGCATTACTTCGAATTCATACAATCCGAGGGTCATGTAGGTAGTGCAGCAAGAAGGCGCTCATGTGTCTTGTGCATCCAGGAGGACCAAGTCCTTGGTGTGTTGGTGGCAGAGAGGTGAGAATCGTGCATCCTTCCTCTGCCCTCTACCCACAACCTCGCACAACCGAAATGTGAGCAAGCTCTCACTCATCTGCTGAGTCTTCCATGCCCATCGCCAGTTCGTCCTCCATTTCTTCATGGGCTCCTGCACTTTCATCAACACTTTTTGCTGATACTATGCGCCCTTGTTAATCCCTCTCCCTCACCATGACTGCCGCATAGGTGCCGCTGACCATCTGGACCTCGTAGATCTTGTTATCCCTTCCGCATATGACTCCTCCTGTACTTCCTCCCCTTCCTCTTGTCCCAACACCTGACTCCGAATAATAATTACAGTGTGCTCCATCATGTAGATGACCAGAATTGTCACGCTGAGAATGACATTGCCAGTGCTAAACATCTTCGTCGACATTTCAAAACTGTGTAGCAGGGTGCATAGGTCCTTGATCTGACACCACTCCAGCAGCGTGATCTGCACCACCTCTGGATCAACTTATCCCAGGCTATATGTCTTACCGTATTTCAGCAGGGCTCTGCGGTGCTGCCACACACGCTGCAACATGTGCAGATTCCAATTCCTGCGTGTCGGAACATCGCATTTCCGGCGTTTAACTGCCAGACCCTAAGACTTCCGGAGTGATGAAAGTTGTTGAGCTGCTGTGTGCGCACGATGGAAGTGAGCACATAGCGAGCGTGCCCGCTGCACAAGGCCATGTAGGCCGTGATGGTGTTTTAAAAATTGCTGGAGAATTCGGATCAACACGTGAGCCATAAAAGGCACGTGTGTCACATTGCCCTGAGGATGGCCCGCAGCCAGGTTTGCATCATTGCCGCACACGGCTGTTAAGTCACCAACGGAGTCCGCTCCGTCAATTTGTACTCCGGTCGCCAGGTGACAACGTGTTCCTTTCATGAATAGTGCTGATGATGGGAGAGTAGTCGATGCCAGCGGCGCAGGTGGACGCAGGTTATGCTCACCCACTGGGCTGCATTACCTTGACAGATGCAGAATCTCTGGCTGAATGTAGCTGGTGGGTATCTCACAGATGAAATACCATCATTCAGCTACAACCAATGGGAAGACACCACACCCTTTTTTATGCCCATCCTGTCTGCAGACCACTGCCAGACATAGCTATGAACCTCTGGTTAATTTTACCCCCAGTTCAGTTTTATGATTTTGTGTGCTTGTTACCTGACTACTTTTCCTGCTTGCTGTTTATGTACCTTGTTGGCCGATACGCATTTCACCTCTGCTTGTTTTCTGATTAAGTCCTGGCCGTCCCATTCTGTTCCTGTTCCTCAATTAATGTTTTGACCCTGCCTGACTACTATTCTCTGTAATAGCGGTGTGACTCACATTTCCCATACATTTCAAAGTAAAACTTTGACCGCCTGATGGCATTGAGCTCTGCTGCCAGCATAGTAAGGAGGTGTGTGGTAGTCCTTGTGCGCAGTTGCAAGGAAGGGTGGCCTGACCACACAGGGTTTGCGCAAAGGTAGAGGACCCACACGAGGTTGAAGAGGCAGAAGCAGTGTATTAACTTCTACATACAGAACAAGGATTGAAACAACTCGTGGGGACGGCAAGACTTGTACAGCAGACCCTTCTCCATCTCTCACCATAGTTTGCCAGTGCCCAGTCAGTGACATGTAATGACCCTGTCTATGCTTACTGGTCCAAGTATCTGTGTTGAAATGCACCCTGTCGCACACAGATTTTCTCAAGGAAGTGGTGATGTTGTGTGCGACATGCCGGTGTAGCGCGGGCATGCTTTTCTTGGAGAAGCAGTGGTGATTGGGCATCTGGTACTGGGGCACAGCGACAGACATAAGGTCTGTAAAATCCTGTGTGTCCACTACGCGTAAAGGCAGCATTTCGGTAGCCAACAGCTTACAGAGGGATAGAGTCAACCACTTAGCTTTGTCATGGGTCGCAGTAAGTGGCCTTTTATTTGACCACATCTGAGGGACAGAGATCTGGCTGCTGTCTGTAGACGGTGTTGAGTAGGGTGTCCCTGGAAAAATGCAGGTTTGTGAGAAAAGTGCAGGCGGAGACATGATGTTGGCTTCATCTTGCCTTCAGATCTGTTCATCTTGTATCATTTTTAAAAAACACAGCAAGCAAGGGTTACTCCAAGCGGAGTCTCCCTTTTTTTCCAAAAATTGGGCCCCACACAGACACCTTATCAGTGGCAGCACTTGTGCCCTAGTTGCAAACAGGATGTTTTGATTTGCATCAAGCACATTCCAAATCCACAAGCATTTACTCTCCCCAGGATGACACAGGGGTAGTAAATTCCTTCTGGATCCATGACTTGTTCATTTTGATGAACGTCAGTCTGTCCACATTGTCACTGGACAGACGCGTGCGCTTATCTGTCAGCACACACCCAGCAGCACTGAATACACGTTCAGAGACAACGCTGGCAGCTGGACACGACAAAATCTTCGAGGCGTAACTGGAGAGCTCTTGACATTTTTCTAGATTTGAAGCACAAAAGGAGCAAGGCTCCATTTGCAAAGTCATTGCATCGATGTTCATTTGGAGATACTCCTGTATCATCCTCTCCATCCGTTGACTATGTGTCAGACTTGTTGTCTCTGGTGGCCTTGCAAAGGAGGGTCTAAAAAAATTATGAAAAGATTCCATAAAATTGCTGTTACCAGCACCAGATACGGTCCTACTGGTACGGGTAGACTGTTGAAGATGACGAGGCCGTCCCATGTTTGTCAAGTTACAACTGGGAGAATCACTCCCTTCACCTGCACGGTTGTTTGGTGGAAAAGCCGAGCTAAGATCGAGTAACAGCTTCTGCTGATACTCCTGCATACGTGCGTCCCTTTCTATGGGTGGAATTATGTCACAAAATTTGGACTTGTCCCGGGGATCTAATAGTGTGGCAAGCCAGTAGTCATCATCACTTCTAATTTTGACAATACGACTGTCATGTTGGAGGTAGTGCAACAAGAAGGCACTCATGTGTCTTGCGCAGCCATGCGCACCAAGTCCACGCTGTGTTTGTGGCATAGAGGTGCTAACCGTTCTTTCTTCCTCTGTCATCTCCCCCCAACCTCTTTCAACTGAAATTTGACCAAGGTCCCCCTCATCTGCTGAGTCTTCCATGTCCATGGACAGTTCGTCCTCCATATCTTCATGTCCTCCTGCACCTTCCTCAACATCTCACCTGCTACCATGCGCCCTTGTTGATCCCTGTCCCCCATGGTCCCATGCCTGCCGCGTTGGTGATGATGAACGTCTGGACCTTGGTGATGTTGTTGTGTCTTGCGCATATGAATCCTCCTGTAGTTCCTCCCCTTCCTGTTGTCCCACCCCCTGACTACGAATAGTGTTTAGCGTGTGCTCCAGCATGTAAATGACTGTAATCGTCATGCTGATAATGGCATTGTCAGCGCTAAACATATTCGTCGCCATGTCGAAACTGTGCAGAAGGGTGCATAGGTCCTTGATCTGAGATCACTCCATCAGGGTGATCTGCCCCACTTCTGCATCTCGTTGGCCCAGGCTATACATCATGACGTATTGCACCAGGGCTCGCCGGTGCTGCCACAGTCGCTGTAACATGTGGAGAGTTGAATTCCAGCGTGTCGCCACATCGCATTTCAGGCGATGAACCGGCAGGCCGAAAGACTTCTGGAGCGATGCAAGTCGCTCAGGTGCGGCGGTTGAACGGCGGAAGTGAGCACTGCAGACAGTTTCCGTGCCCTGGTCAGAAGGCCATCTAGGCCGGGATAGTGTGTTAAAAATTGCTGGACAACAAGGTTAAACACGTGAGCCATACAAGGCACGTGTGTCACCTTGCCCAGGCGAAGGGCCGCACCCAGGTTTGCAGCATTGTCGCACACGGCCTTACCAGGCTGCAGGTTGAGTGGAGACAACCATTTATCAAAATCAGTCTCCAGAGCTGCCCACAACTCAGTCGCTGTGTGACTCCTATTTCAAAGACATGTCAAGCTAAAGACCGCCTGATGCCGTTGCGCTCTGCTACCAGCATAGTAATGAGGGGTGCGTGATTCCTTCTGCGCAGTGAGAACGCTGGTGGCCTGACCAGGCAGGCTTGGGGCGGAGGTGGAGGACCCAGATGAGGTGGAGGATGCAGAAGCAGTGGCGGAACTTGGACAGACAGAGGATTGACACACAAGTCGTGGGGACGGCAAGACTTGTGCAGCAGACCCTTCACCATCTATCACCATAGTTACCCAGTGGCCAGTCAGCGACATGTAACGTCCCTGTCCATGCTTACTGGTCCAAGTATCGGTGGTGAAATGCACCCGTTCACACACAGAGTTTCTCAAGGAAGCGGTGATGTTGTGTGCGACATGCTGGTGTAGCGCGGGCACACCTTTCTTAGAGAAGTAGTGGCGACTAGGCATCTGGTACTGGGGCACAGCGACAGACATAAGGTCTCTAAAATCCTGTGTGTCCACTAGGCGGAAAGGCAGCATTTCTGTAGTCAACAGCTTACAGAGGGATAGAGTCAACCTCTTCGCTTTGTCATGGGTCGCAGGAAGTGGCCTTTTATTTGACCACATCTGAGGGACAGAGATCTGGCTGCTGTGTGTAGACGGTGTTGAGTCGGGTGTCCCTGGAAAAATGCAGCTTTGTGAGGAAAGTGCAGGCGGAGACATGATGTTGCCTTCATCCAAAGTTGGTGCTATCGATGTCTGAGAGAGCTGTACACACTCACTTGTTTCCCCTTCCAAACCAACTGACGACCTACCAAGCAAACTGCCTGTTGCGGTTACAGTGGTGGAAGTTGTGGGTGGAAAAACAGGTGTGACAGCTGTCCCCACAGTCCTAGAAGATGACGAGCGCGCGGATGCACTGGAAGGGGCAGGCGGTGGATGGTTCGCTCCGCTAGGCCGCATTGCAGCACGGTGAGCTTCCCATCGGGCCATATGATATTTATTCATGTGACGATTCATGGAAGAAGTTGTCAAACTGCTGAGGTTTTGACCTCTACTAAGAGAACCATGACAAATTTTACAGATCACATAATTTGGGCGATCTTTTTCTATGTCAAAAAAGGACCTGGCTAGGCAAGGCTTAGAGGCCATGCGACCTGTTGATCCACCCCGAATAATGCTCAGAGGCAGAGTGGTGGCTGAGGATGCAGTTGTAGACGTGCTACCAGTGCTCCGACTGTGTCCAGGAAGGCGCCAGGTTACTTCGACGTCGGTTGCATCCTCCTCCACCGCCTCTGTTGACCTCCTCGAGTGTCTGACTGTGGGTTGACAGTAGGTGTGATCTAGAACTTAATCATCAATTGTTGTGTTTGCACTCCCCTACCCCTCAGACCGAGTTTCTTCTTGCCCTGACCGAATATTTAAGTTGTCATCCCAATCGGGTATCTGCGTCTCATCTTCATCAGTATGTTCCTCATTGCCTATAACCACAGTTGTTGGAAAGGCAGCATTTTGGTAGCCAACAGTTTGCATATGATGAAAGTCAACCTCCAAGCCATTTCATGCCCTTCTAAAAGCATGTAAAACACAGCGAGGGGACTCCAACCACAGTCTCCCTCGTTGCCACTAACTGGGCCACACACACCCCACTTGACTGGCATCGGTTGAGCCCCCTTTTGAAAAAGAAAAAGATGCTTTGCATGAAGCACTCTCAAAAATACGCGTGCCTTTCCCGTCCCCTGGCTGACCCAGGGGAAGAAAAGTCCTCTGAGAGCCATGACTTGTTCATCTTGGTTCTTTTAGAGACACAGCGAGGGGACTCCAACCACAGTCTCCCTCGTTGCCACTAACTGGGCCACACACACCCCACTTGACTGGCATCGGTTGAGCCCCCTTTTGAAAAAGAAAAAGATGCTTTGCATGAAGCACTCTCAAAAATACGCGTGCCTTTCCCGTCCCCTGGCTGACCCAGGGGAAGAAAAGTCCTCTGAGAGCCATGACTTGTTCATCTTGGTTCTTTTAGAGACACAGCGAGGGGACTCCAACCACAGTCTCCCTCGTTGCCACTAACTGGGCCACACACACCCCACTTGACTGGCATCGGTTGACCCCCCCTTTTGACAAAGAAAAAGATGCTTTGCATGAAGCACTCTCAAAAATACGCGTGCCTTTCCCGTCCCCTGGCTGACCCAGGGGAAGAAAAGTCCTCTGAGAGCCATGACTTGTTCATCTTGGTTCTTTTAGAGACACAGCGAGGGGACTCCAACCACAGTCTCCCTCGTTGCCACTAACTGGGCCACACACACCCCACTTGACTGGCATCGGTTGAGCCCCCTTTTGAAAAAGAAAAAGATGCTTTGCATGAAGCACTCTCAAAAATACGCGTGCCTTTCCCGTCCCCTGGCTGACCCAGGGGAAGAAAAGTCCTCTGAGAGCCATGACTTGTTCATCTTGGTTCTTTTAGAGACACAGCGAGGGGACTCCAACCACAGTCTCCCTCGTTGCCACTAACTGGGCCACACACACCCCACTTGACTGGCATCGGTTGACCCCCCCTTTTGACAAAGAAAAAGATGCTTTGCATGAAGCACTCTCAAAAATACGCGTGCCTTTCCCGTCCCCTGGCTGACCCAGGGGAAGAAAAGTCCTCTGAGAGCCATGACTTGTTCATCTTGGTTCTTTTAGAGACACAGCGAGGGGACTCCAACCACAGTCTCCCTCGTTGCCACTAACTGGGCCACACACACCCCACTTGACTGGCATCGGTTGAGCCCCCTTTTGAAAAAGAAAAAGATGCTTTGCATGAAGCACTCTCAAAAATACGCGTGCCTTTCCCGTCCCCTGGCTGACCCAGGGGAAGAAAAGTCCTCTGAGAGCCATGACTTGTTCATCTTGGTTCTTTTAGAGACACAGCGAGGGGACTCCAACCACAGTCTCCCTCGTTGCCACTAACTGGGCCACACACACCCCACTTGACTGGCATCGGTTGAGCACCCTTTTGAAAAAGAAAAAGATGCTTTGCATGAAGCACTCTCAAAAATACGCGTGCCTTTCCCGTCCCCTGGCTGACCCAGGGGAAGAAAAGTCCTCTGAGAGCCATGACTTGTTCATCTTGGTTCTTTTAGAGACACAGCGAGGGGACTCCAACCACAGTCTCCCTCGTTGCCACTAACTGGGCCACACACACCCCACTTGACTGGCATCGGTTGACCCCCCCTTTTGACAAAGAAAAAGATGCTTTGCATGAAGCACTCTCAAAAATACGCGTGCCTTTCCCGTCCCCTGGCTGACCCAGGGGAAGAAAAGTCCTCTGAGAGCCATGACTTGTTCATCTTGGTTCTTTTAGAGACACAGCGAGGGGACTCCAACCACAGTCTCCCTCGTTGCCACTAACTGGGCCACACACACCCCACTTGACTGGCATCGGTTGAGCACCCTTTTGAAAAAGAAAAAGATGCTTTGCATGAAGCACTCTCAAAAATACGCGTGCCTTTCCCGTCCCCTGGCTGACCCAGGGGAAGAAAAGTCCTCTGAGAGCCATGACTTGTTCATCTTGGTTCTTTTAGAGACACAGCGAGGGGACTCCAACCACAGTCTCCCTCGTTGCCACTAACTGGGCCACACACACCCCACTTGACTGGCATCGGTTGACCCCCCCTTTTGACAAAGAAAAAGATGCTTTGCATGAAGCACTCTCAAAAATACGCGTGCCTTTCCCGTCCCCTGGCTGACCCAGGGGAAGAAAAGTCCTCTGACAGCCATGACTTGTTCATCTTGGTTCTTTTAGAGACACAGCGAGGGGACTCCAACCACAGTCTCCCTCGTTGCCACTAACTGGGCCACACACACCCCACTTGACTGGCATCGGTTGACCCCCCCTTTTGACAAAGAAAAAGATGCTTTGCATGAAGCACTCTCAAAAATACGCGTGCCTTTCCCGTCCCCTGGCTGACCCAGGGGAAGAAAAGTCCTCTGAGAGCCATGACTTGTTCATCTTGGTTCTTTTAGAGACACAGCGAGGGGACTCCAACCACAGTCTCCCTCGTTGCCACTAACTGGGCCACACACACCCCACTTGACTGGCATCGGTTGAGCCCCCTTTTGAAAAAGAAAAAGATGCTTTGCATGAAGCACTCTCAAAAATACGCGTGCCTTTCCCGTCCCCTGGCTGACCCAGGGGAAGAAAAGTCCTCTGAGAGCCATGACTTGTTCATCTTGGTTCTTTTAGAGACACAGCGAGGGGACTCCAACCACAGTCTCCCTCGTTGCCACTAACTGGGCCACACACACCCCACTTGACTGGCATCGGTTGAGCCCCCTTTTGAAAAAGAAAAAGATGCTTTGCATGAAGCACTCTCAAAAATACGCGTGCCTTTCCCGTCCCCTGGCTGACCCAGGGGAAGAAAAGTCCTCTGAGAGCCATGACTTGTTCATCTTGGTTCTTTTAGAGACACAGCGAGGGGACTCCAACCACAGTCTCCCTCGTTGCCACTAACTGGGCCACACACACCCCACTTGACTGGCATCGGTTGACCCCCCCTTTTGACAAAGAAAAAGATGCTTTGCATGAAGCACTCTCAAAAATACGCGTGCCTTTCCCGTCCCCTGGCTGACCCAGGGGAAGAAAAGTCCTCTGAGAGCCATGACTTGTTCATCTTGGTTCTTTTAGAGACACAGCGAGGGGACTCCAACCACAGTCTCCCTCGTTGCCACTAACTGGGCCACACACACCCCACTTGACTGGCATCGGTTGAGCCCCCTTTTGAAAAAGAAAAAGATGCTTTGCATGAAGCACTCTCAAAAATACGCGTGCCTTTCCCGTCCCCTGGCTGACCCAGGGGAAGAAAAGTCCTCTGAGAGCCATGACTTGTTCATCTTGGTTCTTTTAGAGACACAGCGAGGGGACTCCAACCACAGTCTCCCTCGTTGCCACTAACTGGGCCACACACACCCCACTTGACTGGCATCGGTTGAGCCCCCTTTTGAAAAAGAAAAAGATGCTTTGCATGAAGCACTCTCAAAAATACGCGTGCCTTTCCCGTCCCCTGGCTGACCCAGGGGAAGAAAAGTCCTCTGAGAGCCATGACTTGTTCATCTTGGTTCTTTTAGAGACACAGCGAGGGGACTCCAACCACAGTCTCCCTCGTTGCCACTAACTGGGCCACACACACCCCACTTGACTGGCATCGGTTGAGCCCCCTTTTGAAAAAGAAAAAGATGCTTTGCATGAAGCACTCTCAAAAATACGCGTGCCTTTCCCGTCCCCTGGCTGACCCAGGGGAAGAAAAGTCCTCTGAGAGCCATGACTTGTTCATCTTGGTTCTTTTAGAGACACAGCGAGGGGACTCCAACCACAGTCTCCCTCGTTGCCACTAACTGGGCCACACACACCCCACTTGACTGGCATCGGTTGAGCCCCCCTTTTGACAAAGAAAAAGATGCTTTGCATGAAGCACTCTCAAAAATACGCGTGCCTTTCGCCTCCCCTGGCTGACCCAGGGGAAGAAAAGTCCTCTGAGAGCCAGGTCCACATTGTCAGTGGACAGACACGTGTGCTTATCTGCCAGCAGACCCCCAGCAGCACTGAAGACAGGTTCCGAGAGAACGCTGGCTGCAGGACACGACAAGATCCTCAAGGCGTACGTGGCGAGCTCAGGCAATTTATCCAGATTGGAAGCCTAAAATGAGCAGGGCTCAAGTTGCACAATAATGGAATCGATGTTTCTTTGCATATACTCATATATCTGTGTGTCTCCCTCTTTTTCCTTGTCCAGCTGTTTTGTTTTCACATGAGTATATGTCCTTGTCACTTTCCCATGTGTTTGTGTTATGTTGTGAGTTGTTTGTCACCTTTTGGACACCTTTCAGGGTGTTTTCTAGGTGTTTTACTGTGTTTGTGATTGCCTGCCATTGTTTCCTATGGGCTCGAGTTCGGTTCGTCGAACGTTCGACGAGCCGAACTCGAGCCAGACCCCCCGTTCGGCGAACCGCCTCGAGCCGAACCGGGACCGGTTCGCTCATCTCTAGTTGGGAGCTACAAATGTCCAAGATTTCCTTTCACTGGAACTTAGGGGCTAACGCAAAATCCATAGCATTATACCTCCTCAATCAAACTGTACCAAACTGCACAGCGGGCACAATGCAGAGAGGTGGGTAACGGTTTCCATTCACCAAACCCAGACGAAGATATAGAAATGCGATCTGTCAATGCACAGAACAAATCTCATCCAGAGTCCAGTGGTGGCGGATTTACACTGCTCCATCCAAGACTCGGCATTGTGTTTGGTGATGTACAACTTCTACATATAGGACACCTCTTCTCCAGAGTCCAGTGGTGGTGGCTTTATACTGCTCCATCCAAGACTCGGAATTGTGCTTGGTGATGTATGGCTTCTACATACAGAACATGTCTCCTATAAAGTCCAGTGGCGTCGGCTTTACACCGCTCCATCTGATGCTTGGCATTGTGCTTGGTGATGTACGGCTGCTGCATACAGAACATGTCTCCTTCGGAGTCCAGTGGCGGTGGGTTTACACCTCATCATCAAATGCTCAGCTTTGTGCTTGGTGATGTACGGCTGCTGCACTAGAAGATGTTGCAGAGGTGGAATCAGCGCTGGCAGTGAAAAGGGTGTCAAAGTCAGCGGAGTCCATGGCCTGTGCAAACTGTAATGCTCACCGGGGGTATTGTTGAGGCAGCAAGCAAGAATGGACCCACTGGACCTCAGGGGGACCTGGGATTACCCTTTAGTGGGAGGGGCTCAACTAAGTGCCTGCCGCAAAGCAGACGCCAGGTACCACTTCCAAGGCAGTGACCGGAACTGTGGCAACTGACCCTCAGGACAGAAGACGGACTTACGTATGGACACAGGTGCTGGAAGGTAAAGGCGGAATGGCTGAGGTAGACAGGCAGGAGGGTAAGGAGAAATATGGTGGGCACAGTAGTGACCGACAGGTATTGGGATTTGGGAGGTGACTGAAGAATAGGTAAAAGGACACGAGCACGAGACTAAGGGGTACTTTGCACACTACGACATCGCAGGTGTGATGTCGGTGCGGTCAAATTGAAAGTGATGCACATCCAGCTTCACAGTCGATATCGTAGTGTGCAAATCCTTTTTGATACGATTAACGAATGCAAAAGCGTCGTTATCGTATGATCGGTGTAGGGTCCGACATTTCCATAATTTCGCTGCAGTGACAGGTACGATGTTGTTCCTTGTTCCTGCGGCAGCACACATCGCTGTGTATGAAGCCGCAGGAGCGAGGAACATCTCCTACCTGCGTCCCGGCTGCAATGCGGAAGGACGAAGGTGGGCGGGATGTTTACATCCTGCTCATCTCCGCCCCTCCGCTTCTATTGGCCGCCTGCCGTGTGACGTCGCTGTGACGCCTCACGACCCACCCCCTTAGGAAGGAGGCGGTTCGCCGGCCAGAGCGACGTCGCAGGACAGGTAAGTGCATGTGAAGCTGCCGTAGCGATGTTCGCTACGGCAGCAATCACAAGATATCGCTGCTGCCACGGGGGCGGGGACTATCGCGCTCGACATCGCAGCATCGGCTTGTGATGTCGCAGCGTGCAAAGTACCCCTAACAACTAGCTTGCAGACATAAGACTGACTAACTATGGATGTTGCACAGGCACCTCCACTAGTGGAAGTGTGCCTGAAGTATCTAGTGCCTCTTAGCCATAGAGTGAGAGGCACTTCTGATAAATGGTGCGTTTGCACTTTAAGAAGAGTGCAGGTGTGTGAACACGCATCCTAAGTTCATTTCTGGGGAACTTGACCAGTGTGCACAGGCCCCGGGAGGCCACAAGGCAGCGGCGGTGAGTAAGTCGACATCCCTGCTGGGGAGAGGCTGAGCAGTGCGAGGACGCGGGCGCTACAAACAGTCCTATAGAGAAGCATGGGTGCAGCTATTAGGAGGGTAAAATAGAATCCTCTCTCACATAGAATACAACAGTTTTTTAATGTTAGGTGGAAATGTGGCACCCTGGACTAGCAAGGTCGTCACAGGTAACACACACACACCCCCACCACCCCAGGCAGTAACATTAGCCAGACACAAAATCCTTGTTGCCTCCCTCCAGGATCTGATGTCCACACCAGGTGGGGCGGAGCCAGGCGGTTGGCCCCACCCACCGAGGAGTTCACAGGTCTGGAGGCGGGAAAAAGGAAGCAGTGGAGTTGAGGAGGTTGAAGTAAGAGGAGTAAAGTGGAGAGTGTCTGGGTTTGTGGCCCAGGCACTGACAACAAGGTTGGCAGATGGTGATGGCCGTCTGCAGGAGTGGTGGATCAACGCGGAACCGTAGGACCGGGGTCGGGCGGTGGCCCGCCGGTACTGACCGGGGAGCGAAGTGAAGCTAGCACACACAGGCAGGGCCATCGGACCCCGACTAGGCTTGGAGTCGCCGACAACAGTCAAATCCGAGTGTGACAGGAACCCCAGGGGTTTCCTAACAGCCAAGGACCCGTTAGAAGACAACCGTCCGCACCGTGAGGGTATACAGCCACCGCCAACGGCAGGAGATCGAAGGGCCAGCGCCTGCGGGCAAAATGGGCTCCTCCGGCATCCATACACCGGGGAGCGGACTACCATTGGGGACCCATCGTAGTCAAGACAGTACACAAAGGTGCAGGGAAAGACAGCCGCCATCACCTGTCCGGGGAGAGACACTGCAGCCGGCTGCTTGGTTTACCAGAGACTTTGTGCATCTCTTGCTGAGTGAGTACACCCGTGCCATCCGGCACCGCGCCGCGCTGTCCCTGCAACCCTGCACCTCACCGACCCTGCCTCCCCGTCTCACCACCGGGCCCCGGGACCACCAACCCCTTCCCACGGAGGGGGAAAACAAAATCCCAGCTGCTCCCTAACATCGCTCCCGGGATCACCATCACCAGCAGCTGTGGTGCCCATCTTCACCACAACCCGTGGGTGGCGTCACGGACTAAATCCCCAACTAAACCACCCCCTTTTCACTCACGAGCGAGGAGCGCCACTTGAGTCCCCGGATCCGGCCCACCGCTCGAGCCACCAAGCAGCAGCAGCAGCGCCGGACCCGAGCGTTAGCGAGCGCAGCTCCCCGCCGCCCGCGAGAACTTGGCGTCACGAACAGGATTGAACCGATCTACTTACCAGTAGAAGTGCGCCTTGTGGTCCCCGCCGGCAGCGTCCGGCTGAAAAATTTGAAGCACCGCCATCTTTGGCACGAAAATTTCCCGCTCGAGCATCTTCCCCGAGCAGGGAAGGCGCGAAAGCGAAGCCCCGCCCCCAACAAGCGGAAGTGCTGAAGAGAACCAAGGGGGGGGGCGGGTGTGTGTCTGCCTAATGTAGCCGAGGCCATAAAAGCGGGGACGCCAGGACTCTGTAAAGATTTGGTTCCTGGAACACTGCTGCGCACGATGTCCGTCCGGCACCGCTGAAGCCCCAGAGCCCACGCCAGGAACAACTGCGTGGGTGGAGGTCAGGACCGCGCGGATGTGCAGCCGCCTGCAGGCCCAAGTACAGTCCCTCGTGGAAGAATGGATGGCCGACATGGCGGAAGTGGCGGCGGCCGTGCGGGGACGCGAGGTGGAGACGGAGTTGGAGGAGCGGATAGGTGACCCACGCCCCTGTGTCCCCGAGGAACCGGTCGCTGCATCTGAGGGGCCCGGTCTACGCCCGATCACTCTGCTGCCTCCCCCGCTACCCGCTTCGGTTGCTGCTGCCCTGCCACTAGGCCCGCTACCCCCACCACCGGTAGCGGAGTTCCGGCCGTCCGCCCTGGAGGACCAGCCTGCAAGTGATGTCCGCAGACGACCCGCACCGCTGCCGTGGAAGATCCAGCGGGAGGTGCCCGTCCGCGAAGAAGAACCGTCGGCACCGGAAGTGGCCGCACCTAAGTCTGTCCCGGCTCCGGTAGTCCGTCCGGTCCCGAAAGAGGCGGAGGTCCAGCCAGTGAGGACCCCTGTCCCCAAACCCCAAACATCGGCTGAGGCTGCGCCGGGTCGCCGCTGCGAGGCAGCAGCCCAGGCCATGTCACCTCGGGACCTTCCAAAAAGGGCGCCAGTTGTGGGCAGCGTGAAGGAAGTCCCGTGGGGCCCGACCTGTGAGCAGGGGCATGCAGACGCCCTGTACTGGGACAGGGAGCCGACCCCACTGGGCCGGGAAATTGCGGAAAGAGAGCGACAAAGAGCCGAAGTGGTGGCCCGCACCATCCGCGAAAAGGACAACCTCCGCCATGCTACATTCCGGGTGCGGGGCCCAGTGTATGAAGGACAGGTCCGAAGGTTTGACCCCCACCGGGGGTATGGCTTTATTTATGAGCCGGGCCTGGAGGCCGAGGTGTTTGTGGCTCGCCGTGACGTGCATGCCCATTTGCCAACAGGCCACCCAGGCCGAGACCTGCTGCCAGGCGACCTCGTGTCCTATACCCAACACTGCGGGGAGAGGGGCTGGTTTGCCCTCGATTTAAAGGTGAGGGAAGGCCGCAGTTTCCAGGTGGAGTCCCAGTACCCTCCCCCACCTTGCCAGCAGGATGTCGAGGTGGAGAAAGTCTACGAGGAAGTCGACCTGAAGTGAGGGCAGCAGTCTACCGTTGCAACCTTTTGTCCCCCGTTAGGACCCCCAGCACCGTTGTTTATGTGAGTGAATGACAATGAATCAAACCGAAAAATCATCTGATTACCGTCCGTGAAGAGAACCGTCCCCATTGGGACTGGAGTTGTCCCTGTTGTTAAGTTCAACCCCATACCCACATGAGAAACTGCTCATGGACATGGCCGAGAACTAGCAGGCCACCCACGAACTGGTGGGTTTGTAAATAGTGTTGTGGGATGGATTCCATTGCCGCCTCCGGAGAGGTAGATTGGAAGAAGGGCCCGCAGCAGAGCAGGCTGGGGCCCGGCCACCACCAGGACCGGTGGCCATCCTCCGGGGGTCAGGGGTCCCCCTTGGACGTGGGGTCCCCTGAAGTGACAGTCGGGTGCAAGTTACCGTACCCGTTCCCGTTCCCGCTCGGGCAGCCTGAACCTGGACTGGGGTCAAGGGGTGCTGCCCACTACATAGGGGCAGCATCAGGGCTAGGTTTCTTGGGTGGGAGAGCGGAAGACATCTGTCCGTGATTAAAAATGTTTTATATGTGTAACGTTTAAAGTGACCAAAAGAATGCTTATGTTTTAAATGTTTACCGTTTTACCTGTTATTTATATTTTTACAGTTGAAAAATAAAACCGGTGATGGACGGGCAGCCTGCGGACGGTCTGCATTTCACCAAGGGGGAATGTGGCGCCCTGGATTAGCCAGGTCGTCACAGGTAACACACACACACCCCCACCACCCCAGGCAGTAACATTAGCCAGACACAAAATCCTTTTTGCCTCCCTCCAGGGTCTGATGTCCACACCAGGTGGGGCGGAGCCAGGCGGTTGGCCCCACCCACCGAGGAGTTCACAGACCTGGAGGCAGGAAAAAGGAAGCAGTGGAGTTGAGGAGGTTGAAGTGAGAGGAGTAAAGAGGAGAGTGTCTGGGTTTGTGGCCCAGGCACTGACAACAAGGTTGGCAGATGGTGGTGGCCGTCTGCAGGAGTGGTGGATCAACGCGGAACCGTAGGACCGGGGTCGGGCGGTGGCCCGCCGGTACCGACCGGGCAGCGAAGTGAAGCTAGCACACACAGGCAGGGCCATCGGACCCCGACTAGGCTTGGAGTCGCCGTCAACAGTCAAATCCAAGTGTGACAGGAACCCCAGGGGTTTCCTAACAGCCAAAGACCCGTTAAAAGGCAACCGTCCGCACCGTGAGGGTATACAGCCACCGCCAACGGCTAGAGACCCAAGGGCCAGCGCCTGCGGGCAAAACGGGCTCCTCCGGCATCCATACACCAGGGAGCGGACTACCGTTGGGGACCCATCGTAGTCAAGACAGTACACAAGGGTGCAGGGAAAGACAGCCGCCATCACCTGCCCGGGGAGAGACACTGCAGCCGGCTGCGGGACCCGTCCATCCAGCCGTTTGGTTTACCGGAGACTTTGTGCATCTCTTGCTGAGTGAGTACACCCGTGCCATCCGGCACCGCACCACGCTGTCCCTGCAACCCTGCACCTCACCGACCCTGCCTCCCCGTCTCACCACCGGGCCCCGGGACCACCAACCCCTACCCACGGAGAGGGAAAACAACATCCCAGCTGCTCCCTAACAACGCTCCCGGGATCCCCATCACCAGCAGCGGTGGTGCCCATCTTCACCACAACCCGTGGATGGCGTCACGGACTAAATCCCCAACTAAACCACCCCCTTTTCACTCACGGGCGAGGAGCGCCGCTCGAGTCCTCGGATCCGACCCACCGCTCGAGCCACCGAGCAGCAGCAGCAGCGCCGGACCCGAGCATTAGCGAGCGCAGCGCCCCGCCGCCCGCTACAGAAACCTTTTACAAATTTTGCTTTGGGGTCTATGCTCTAAATTCAGCTCCGGTGCCATCAGCTTGGATCCCAGCCGTCACAAAAACATGATGTCAATTTTCTTGACGCTTTTAGTATGGATTTTTTATAAACAGGGAAAGAACAAATATAGTCAGAGAGAAATCTACAAGAACTATTTGCACTGAATAAGACGTATCTGAGATTTTGTGAAGCGCGGCTTCTCAGGCAATCATGATACTTCTAAATACTTGAGTCAAAGAGTCAAGGCCCTCCGAGCCTTAGAGACTGGATGACCGAGTGCTTTCAAGCACTTCAACAGGGCAGGATGCTCCGAGAGAAAACCTACTTGACCTGAGCAAAAGCAATCCAAGACTTACTTGTGTGCATATAAAAAGTGACAAGCAAAAGGGTAACAATGTTCTGAACTTTTGACTTTCAGGCTCCATATCTCTCCATCCTCTACAGCTTTGAGCTTGAGACAACCTTCATTTTATAGACAATCATCTTCTTTATCTCATACATAAATGTGACTTGTAGCTATTTAGCATATGATTAGTTATGCAGATTCTTGTCAGGTCACTGCATTGTTACTGTTTTGCTCCTGGTGTTGGAAAAATCTTTTTTTTCCTGTATACTACACATTACAACCTGTTATCACATTCTCTAATAGCTCAGTGTGTTATTAGGTTGATTCCCAGTGAAAAGTCTCTAGTTGGAATCGAGGAGCTGCCATGATGATTTCCCAAGAAAAGAGAAACCGCATCATCCACTGGTACAATATACTTCGCACAGTCCATTTCTTAATTTTATTGTCTATTATAAAGTGTAGCCGAATGCCGGAGCAATGTATTCAGATTCGGTACTGGGAAAGCAAACTGAGCCTTTGTCATGGGTGAAAGATAATTATTGGACATATGAACGGAGCCTGAGATATATTTGGCTATGTTACCATGTCCTGTAATGCAATCCGTTTTGGGATCTGTTTGAAAAATGCAAAAATGGATCCATTAACAGATTCGTATACTTCCCATTGACTTTAATGGTGATGGATATGTTAACATATGGTCCAAAATGTGTCATCCGTTAGGGCCAATTAGTTAGAGTTCCATTGTTAAAAACGGACCAAAAGTTCTGCATGCTGGACTTTTTTCCACTGGATCCAAATAGGGATGTCTAATGGATCCATTAGTGTATAATGGAATGTAGTGGGCAACTGATCCATTAGGAATGCATCCGTTAGCCCATCCTTTAACGGATACGTTGGATGGATGGAAGGATGGAAGGATGGATGGATGGATGGATAGATAGATAGATAGATAGATGCGTGGCTGGATGGATGGATGGATGGTGGGAGAGATGGATGGATGAGATGGATTGATGGATGGATGGATGGAAGGAGAGATAGATGGAAGGAGAGATGGATAGATGAATGGCGGGAGAGATGGATGGATGATGGATGGTTGGATGGAGGGAGAGAGTTAGATGATGGATGGAGGGAGGGAGGGAGAGATGGATGGATGGATGGATAGATGGACGAATGGAGGGAGAGATGGTTGGATGGATGGATGGATATATGGATGGATGAATGGTGGGAGAGATGGATGGATGATGGTTGGATGGAGGGAGAGCGAGATGGATGGAGGGAGGGAGAGATGGATGGATTTGAAGGAGAAATGGATGGATGGATGGATGCATGGAAATATGGATGGTGGGAGAGATGGATGGATGATTGATGGATGGTTGGATGTAGGGAGAGAGAGTTGGATGGAGGGAGAGATGGATGATGAATGGAGAGAGAGATGGATGGATGGAGAGATGGATGGATGGATGATTGGATGGCTGGATGGATGGATGGTTGGATGGATGGATGGATGGATGGAGAGATGGATGGATGGATGGAAGGAGAGATGGATGGATGGATGGATGGATGGATGTAGGGAGAGAGTGATGGATGATGAAAGGAGAGAGAGATGGATGGATGGATGGATATATGGATGGATGAATGGTGGGAGAGATGGATGGATGATGGTTGGATGGAGGGAGGGAGAGATGGATGGATTTGAAGGAGAGATGGATGGATGGATGGATGGATGGATGGATGGTGGGAGAGATGGATGGATGATTGATGGATGGTTGGATGTAGGGAGATAGAGTTGGATGGAGGGAGAGATGGATGATGAATGGAGAGAGAGATGGATGGATGGATGATTGGATGGCTGGATGGATGGATGGTTGGATGGATGGATGGATGGATGGAGAGATGGATGGATGGATGGTTGGATGGATGGAGAGATGGATGGATGGAGAGATGGATGGATGGATGGATGGATGGATGGAAGGAAGGAGAGATGGATGGATGGATGGATGGATGGATGGATAGATGGATGATGGGAGAGATGGATGGATGGTTGGATGTAGGGAGAGAGTGATGGATGATGAAAGGAGAGAGAGATGGATGGATGGATGGATGGATGGATGGATGGCGGGAGAGATGGATGGATGCATGGATGGTTGGATGGATGGATGGATGGAGACATGGATGGATGGATGGATGGATGGATGGAGAGATAGATGGATGGATATAGATAGATAGATAGTCTAGCTAGTTAGCCTAACCCTAAACAGTTATCTAAACTATCTCGCTTTCTCTCTATCTGGACCTATGAAACCATTTTTAAGTGATTAACAATATATCCATTTCTGGTTTCATTGTCTCACATTATAACGGATCCGTTAACGGTTGACTTAAAAATGCCATCTGTTGGGACGATCTCTTAACGGATCCGTTATTGATTTTTTCAAACGGATTGCATGAAGGATATAGGATCTTGGCCTAACAAAGTTTCTTAGGTTTTCTTTTATAATTGATTTTGCAAAGTTAATTCAGCATTTAACAACAAATTTAGCTCTGCTACATCAGAACAGTGTAAAAACCAGTCATCTGGTGTCATCATTTAGCTGCTAGGTAACAATTGTTAAAGGGAACCTGTCAGCAGAAATTTCGCCCAAAACCTAAAAGCTTCCCCCTCTGCAGCTCCTGGGCTGCATTCTAGAAAGGTCCCTGTTATTATTGTGCCCCCTTTCTGACCAAAATAAAGACTTTATAAAGTGGTACCTTTTTGTATGCAGATTCTGTAAATGTGACACGGGGGCGGGCTGCCTGATGGCCGTTATTCTGCCTCTTGCCGCGTTAGGCCGTCCCCCATCGCTGATTTCCATAGCTGTGGACGCCGCCCAGTGCTCCACAGGTCCCCGCGCATGCCCAGTGCCTATCTCTCGTGGATGAGCACTGTGCCCAGTGTCACCGCTGGTGACGTGCGCGCAGGCTTTAGATTATGGGTGGTGCTGTGATGTTTATTACCAAGCAACCGCCCATAATCGCGGGACCGCGCTTTCCCCCTCGGCCTCCTTCGTTCTGCGCAAGCGCGGTGCTGCTGACCCCACGTCACCTCCTTCCCATCTTGCCCTGAGGCAGGAAATAGATGGGAAGGAGGTGACGTGGAGTCAGCAGCACCGCGCTTGCGCAGAACGAAGGAGGCCGAGGGGGAAAGCACGGTCCCGCGATTATGGGCGGTTGTTTGGTAATAAACATCACAGCACCGCCCATAATCTAGAGCCTGCGCGCACGTCACCAACGGTGACACTGGGCACAGTGCTCATCCACGAGAGATAGGCACTGGGCATGCGCGGGGACCTGTGGAGCACTGGGCGGCGTCCACAGCTATGGAAATCAGCGATGGGGGACGGCCTAAAGCGGCAGGAGGCAGAATAACGGCCATCAGGCAGCCCGCCCCCGTGTCACATTTACAGAATCTGAATACAAAAAGGTACCACTTTATAAAGTCTTTATTTTGGTCAGAAAGGGGGCACAATAATAACAGGGACCTTTCTAGAATGCAGCCCAGGAGCTGCAGAGGGGGAAGCTTTTAGGTTTTGGGCGAAATTTCTGCTGACAGGTTCCCTTTAAGTGCAGAACGACATGCACTGCGCCTATTCCTGCAGAGCGACATGCACTGCGCCTATTCCTGCAGAGCGACATGCACTGCGCCTATTCCTGCAGAGCGACATGCACTGCGCCTATTCCTGCAGAGCGATATGCACTGCGCCTATTCCTGCAGAGCGATATGCACTGCGCCTATTCCTGCAGAGCGACATGCACTGCGCCTATTCCTGCAGAGCGACATGCACTGCGCCTATTCCTGCAGAGCGATATGCACTGCGCCTATTCCTGCAGAGCGACATGCACTGCGCCTATTCCTGCAGAGCGACATGCACTGCGCCTATTCCTGCAGAGCGACATGCCCTGCGCCTATTCCTGCCGAGCGACATGCACTGCGCCTATTCCTGCAGAGCGAAATGCACTGCGCCTATTCCTGCAGAGCGACATGCACTGCGCCTATTCCTGCAGAGCGACATGCACTGCGCCTATTCCTGCAGAGCGATATGCACTGCGCCTATTCCTGCAGAGCGACATGCACTGCGCCTATTCCTGCAGAGCGACATGCACTGCGCCTATTCCTGCAGAGCGATATGCACTGCGCCTATTCCTGCAGAGCGATATGCACTGCGCCTATTCCTGCAGAGCGATATGCACTGCACCTATTCCTGCAGAGCGATATGCACTGCGCCTATTCCTGCAGAGCGACATGCACTGCGCCTATTCCTGCAGAGCGACATGCACTGCGCCTATTCCTGCAGAGCGACATGCACTGCGCCTATTCCTGCAGAGCGACATGCAGTGCGCCTATTCCTGCAGAACGACATGCACTGCGCCTATTCCTGCAGAGTGACATGCACTGCGCCTATTCCTACAGAGTGACATGCACTGCGCCTATTCTTGCAGAGCGACATGCACTGCGCCTATTCCTGCAGAGTGACATGCACTGCGCCTATTCCTGCAGAGTGACATGCACTGCGCCTATTCCTGCAGAGCGACATGCACTGTGCCTATTCCTGCAGAGCGACATGCAGTGTGCCTATTCCTGCAGAGCGATATGCACTGCGCCTATTCCTGCAGAGTGACATGCACTGCGCCTATTCCTGCAGAGTGACATGCACTGCGCCTATTCCTGCAGAGCGACATGCAGTGTGCCTATTCCTGCATAGCGACATGCACTGCGCCTATTCCTGCAGAACGACATGCACTGCGCCTATTCTTACAGAGTGACATGCACTGCGCCTATTCCTGCAGAGCGACATGCACTGCGCCTATTCCTACAGAGTGACATGCACTGCGCCTATTCTTGCAGAGCGACATGCACTGCGCCTATTCCTACAGAGTGACATGCACTGCGCCTATTCCTACAGAGTGACATGCACTGCGCCTATTCCTGCAGAGCGACATGCACTGCGCCTATTCCTGCAGAGTGACATGCACTGCGCCTATTCCTGCAGAGTGACATGCACTGCGCCTATTCCTGCAGAGTGACATGCACTGCGCCTATTCCTGCAGAGTGACATGCACTGTGCCTATTCCTGCAGAGTGACATGCACTGCGCCTATTCCTGCAGAGTGACATGCACTGCGCCTATTCCTGCAGAGCGACATGCACTGCGCCTATTCCTGCAGAGCGACATGCACTGCGCCTATTCCTGCAGAGCGACATGCACTGCACCTATTCCTGCAGAGTGACATGCACTGCGCCTATTCCTGCAGAGTGACATGCACTGCGCCTATTCCTGCAGAGCGATATGCAGTGCGCCTATTCCTGCAGAGCGACTTGCACTGCGCCTATTCCTGCAGAGTGACATGCACTGCGCCTATTCCTGCAGAGTGACATGCACTGCGCCTATTCCTGCAGAGCGATATGCAGTGCGCCTATTCCTGCAGAGCGACTTGCACTGCGCCTATTCCTGCAGAGTGACATGCACTGCGCCTATTCCTGCAGAGTGACATGCACTGCGCCTATTCCTGCAGAGCGACATGCACTGCGCCTATTCCTGCAGAGCGACATGCACTGCGCCTATTCCTGCAGAGCGACATGCACTGCGCCTATTCCTGCAGAGCGACATGCACTGCGCCTATTCCTGCAGAGCGACATGCACTGCGCCTATTCCTGCAGAGCGACATGCAGTGCGCTATTCCTGCAGAGCGGCTCCAGCGCTCTGACAGCAGGGAATCCTTCCATCTGACTATACAGTATATATATATATAGTGGTGCGGAGCCAGTGTGATGGTTACTGTACATCACCGGATCGCCGGAGTCCTACACACAAGAACACGTTAATTGAATTTCTGTGAATTACGAGCAGACCCGGCCAGACCTGAGCGGCTCCATAAATTTGGGTAGCAGCTGCCTGTTCAGGGCGATGATTGGCCGTATTAGGGTGGTTGTTTCTCATTATTTACATAACACAAATAAGAAAATATGACGGTGACACCGTTTTGGGGGAGTGTGTGAGGACCATTTGGCTCATCAAGGCTCATTTAGTTTAGTGCTCCATTTCCCATTATAGTCATCTGTTTGTTTACCGGAGAAGCCGAATCCTCCCGCTTCAGCTACCTTGTCTGGTAAACAATACAATAAATAATATCCTCCGATGCGCGGCAACCGCGGCGTAAATTATCTCATATATTTGTTTATTATTTCCACATTCTCCACTTGTCCATCTGTGCCTAATTGTGTGCCGGGAACCGTAGGTCAATGGTTTCCATTAGTCTGGCGTTAATATAGGATTGTGTGTGGAGTCAATTCCAGAGGAATCCTCACAGTTATAAAGAAACCTGTTAACTGTTTAAGCTCCTGAGCAGAATTCTGGGGATATTTGTTGAGAGCTATTAAAGCAACTCATTATATATGGGAGGCATTCTGAAAAAAGGTAGGTCAATGGTTTCCATTAGTCTGGCATTAATATAGGATTGTGTGTGGAGTCAATTCCAGAGGAATCCTCACAATTATAAAGAAACCTGTTAACTGTTTAAGCTCCTGAGCAGAATTCTGTGGATATTTGTTGAGTATTATTAAACAAACTCCTTATATAAGGAAGGTATTCTAAAAAATGGTTAAAAAGGTTAAAAAATGTAGCAATATAGACAGATAGCTGTTGGACACCTCAATTCCTCCACACACAGGGACGCACAACTCGGCTGAGCATCCATGTGTTCATGAACAAAAGTATCAGCCGATGGAATCTCAAAGGTCAGATCTATCTCTCCTCCAACATTATCTATTGGAGGAGATATGCATCATGCCAGATGCAAGAGGACACCCAACGGGCGGGGCAACACGAATGGGGAACCATGGAAGATGTACAATGGAAGACCCTGTTGATAGGGAGTGGTAAATGGAGTCACCTCCTAACACTCATCTGAGGCTGATCCCTGCATTCCCTAACATCTCTAGACGGGTCCTTCCCCCATGCACCATCACATGTGTCCTAACAATTATCTGAGTCTGATTCCTGCATTCCCTAAGATCCCTAGACGAGTCCTTCCCCATGTGCCATCACATGTCCCTTAACAATCATCTGAGCCTGATTCCTGCACTACCTAACATCCCAAGACGGGTCCTCCCCCCCGTGCGCCGTCACATGTGCTGTCTCTGAACTGAAGGTGAAGGGAAGACAGACTTGTAAGGATAGGAAAAACAAAACAAATAACACATCACGGCTTCTCCAGCAAGAAACTTCTAATTTGCAACAGAAAGAACACCTCAGCTTCTCCAGAGACAGGCTCCATCAAAGTGGACAGCATAGAAGATCTATAACCGGCATGAAGTGAAGCCAGGAGTGGGTAAATATAAAGGAAGGAAGTAGTGATTATATGCTACATCTGCAAATAGGGCTAGGTGTAATGTCATCCAGAATCGATATAGAATAGTTCTGGCACACCAAAAAGATCAAATAGAGATTACTGTGATTACTCATAGTATTCCAGCAACCGAATAATTCCCTGTGCAGGAATAACTACACTTTCCATTAATTCCCCAAAGCATTCACCTTTGACCGTTACACGGTTCTCCAGAACCGTCCATATTCCGTAACATTTTTTGGAAACGATCCTTACCACTTATCTCCTATCTCCCTCAGTGCATAAGGACTGCATTCGTTGTCCACTTTGATCTTGTGGCGTTTCATACATGCAATAGAATACGTACCGCCCAGTTGTTCAGATAGATAATCTTTGTCCTTGATAAAGACCACTAATTAAATGGTCGAAACGTTGGATGAAATATCTTCTGGATGAAATATCTTTTGGACTTATGCACACATAAAACCATTTAAGCATCCTAAGAGCCTTTTTTTTTTTTCTCTATTTGATCTTTTTGGTGTGCCAGAACTATTCTATATCGATTTTGGCTAATTATTCTGAGCACCCACAATATACGCAGTGAGCCAGGAATAATCGCTTCTAATGTCATCCAGAATGAAAAGAGTCCTCAACCTCTTCAGCAGTAAAAGAAAACAAATCCACTCCAAAATAGGATAACAGTCAAGTGGGTTCTAAAGAAGACCTGATCATAACGTCACTAGAAGGGTCCTTCCCCCCCATGCGCCATCACATGTCTAGGCCATTGCTCACCCTGAAAAGCATGTATGCCAGCGAGACACAAGTCTTGGCAGACAAACTGGTAGGGAAAAACACAACAAATAGCACTCCACGACTTTTCCAGCAGGAAAATTTATAGATGCAACAGAAACGACACTACAGCTTCTCCAGAGACAGGCTCCTTCAAAGTGGTCAGTATAGAAGATCTATAACCAGCATGGAGTGAGGCCAGGAGTGGGTAAATACAGTGAAAGGGAGTGGTAATTATATGCTACACCTTTGATTAGGGTTAGGTGTAACCTCATACAGCAAGAAAAGAGTCTTAAACCCCTTGAGCATTAAATGAAAGCAAATCCACTCCAATATAGGATAACAGTAAAGTGAGTTTCAAAGAGGACCTGCGATCAATTAAGCGTTGACACCTCCTTATCCTAGATACCCCAGTGGTAACTATGCAGATGTGACACATTTGTGACAATACGAGAGGTTCCTATACATATTAGACCCAATTTTATCAATATTGTCAGCTTTAGCTGGGACCAATTTTACACTTTATGAATTATTTTATTTTTTACTTTTAGGCCTTACACTACTTTGTTTTGTTGTTTATATCTTAATTTAGATCATGGCCCTATATACGAGTCTCAGAGGGTATGCTGTGTTTAGCTGGATGAAGTCTAATGTCTTTTTCTAACTTAAATGCATATATTTTGGGCCAAAACTCATGCTTGTAATTGAAATGCCCTAAAAATGTTGCTCTGTTGGACATCCATAGCCTTTGCATTGCGCTGATTATCGCCGGCTGTAGAATGAGCTAACTGTGAATCGCTCAGTGAGCTCACTTTGATGGTCCAATGTGAGAGTTTCTAACTCTTTTCAATTTTTTTTATTTTTTTAGATCCACTCAACTGATTTATGCCTAAAGACCACATTAAAATGAAAGCTTTTGCCCGGGACAGTTATAGTGATGTCCTGTCCTTATGATAGGCAATCAACAATGTTCTGAGATTTCAGACCCTGACGGCCATTTCCTTATATTTTCCAATCACGTAAATCCTGGCCCTAATTATCGTTATTAAGTGGAATATTCACAAAAAAAGAAACATTGTATAAGCAAATCAGAACGTCTAATATTAGGGTAAGAAGTAATATCAGCTCCGAGAAATAAAACCTGGAGGGATCTTCATTTGCATAATGATTACTATGTGGGAAACAAAAGACGAGGCAAAAGCCTTCATTATATACAGCCTAATGACGAGAGAGGCCGCAGCAGATGAGGGGATTGTTTGGCTGAAAAGTCTTCTCTATCTGGAAACTGCGAATTTCCCCCATATTTTTAGCGCCTTTTTAATTTAAAGTGTAGACAGAAAACAAAGCGCTAAATACAAGGGACGGCGAGCGACTGGTGAAGGTGAGAATCAGCGAATCACAAAGAACCTCCTGTTACCGAAAATTGGGAATGTGAATGTTACAGCACAAGGAGCAGGCGCCAAGCCGCCATCTGGAGATATGAACGTCAGACGGGGTGGGAACATCCCTCTATCTATCTATCTATCTATCTATCCCTCTATCTATCTATCTATCTATCTATCTATCTATCTATCCCTCTATCTATCTATCTATCTATCTATCCCTCTATCTATCTATCTATCTATCTATCTATTATCTATCTATCCCTCTATCTTTTATCTATCTATCCCTCTATCTATCTATCTATCTATCTATCTATCTTTCTATCTATCTATCTATCTATCTATCCCTCTATCTATCTATCTATCTATCTATCCCTCTATCTATCTCTCTATCCATCTATCTATCCCTCTATCTATCTATCTACAGTCAGGGCCAGAAATATTTGGACAGTGACACAAGTTTTGTTATTTTAGCTGTTTACAAAAACATGTTCAGAAATACAATTCTATATATAATATGGGCTGAAAGTGCACACTCCCAGCTGCAATATGAGAGTTTTCACATACAAATTGGAAAAAGGGTTTAGGAATCATAGCTCTGTAATGCATAGCCTCCTCTTTTTCAAGGGACCAAAAGTAATTGGACAAGGGACTCTAAGGGCTACAATTAACTCTGAAGGCGTCTCCCTCGTTAACCTGTAATCAAAGAAGTAGTTAAAAGGTCTGGGGTTGATTACAGGTGTGTGGTTTTGCATTTGGAAGCTGTTGCTGTGACCAGACAACATGCGGTCTAAGGAACTCTCAATTGAGGTGAAGCAGAACATCCTGAGGCTGAAAAAAAAGAAAAAATCCATCAGAGAGATAGCAGACATGCTTGGAGTAGCAAAATCAACAGTCGGGTACATTCTGAGAAAAAAGGAATTGACTGGTGAGCTTGGGAACTCGAAAAGGCCTGGGCGTCCACGGATGACAACAGTGGTGGATGATCGCCGCATACTTTCTTTGGTGAAGAAGAACCCGTTCACAACATCAACTGAAGTCCAGAACACTCTCAGTGAAGTAGGTGTATCTGTCTCTAAGTCAACAGTAAAGAGAAGACTCCATGAAAGTAAATACAAAGGGTTCACATCTAGATGCAAACCATTCATCAATTCCAAAAATAGACAGGCCAGAGTTACATTTGCTGAAAAACACCTCATGAAGCCAGCTCAGTTCTGGAAAAGTATTCTATGGACAGATGAGACCAAGATCAACCTGTACCAGAATGATGGGAAGAAAAAAGTTTGGAGAAGAAAGAGAACGGCACATGATCCAAGGCACACCACATCCTCTGTAAAACATGGTGGAGGCAACGTGATGGCATGGGCATGCATGGCTTTCAATGGCACTGGGTCACTTGTGTTTATTGATGACATAACAGCAGACAAGAGTAGCCGGATGAATTCTAAAGTGTACCGGGATATACTTTCAGCCCAGATTCAGCCAAATGCCGCAAAGTTGATCGGACGGCGCTTCATAGTACAGATGGACAATGACCCCAAGCATACAGCCAAAGCTATCCAGGAGTTCATGAGTGCAAAAAAGTGGAACATTCTGCAATGGCCAAGTCAATCACCAGATCTTAACCCAATTGAGCATGCATTTCACTTGCTCAAATCCAGACTTAAGACGGAAAGACCCACAAACAAGCAAGACCTGAAGGCTGCGGCTGTAAAGGCCTGGCAAAGCATTAAGAAGGAGGAAACCCAGCGTTTGGTGATGTCCATGGGTTCCAGACTTAAGGCAGTGATTGCCTCCAAAGGATTCGCAACAAAATATTGAAAATAAAAATATTTTGTTTGGGTTTGGTTTATTTCTCCAATTACTTTTGACCTCCTAAAATGTGGAGTGTTTGTAAAGAAATGTGACAATTCCTACAATTTCTATCAGATATTTTTGTTCAAACCTTCAAATTAAACGTTACAATCTGCACTTGAATTCTGTTGTAGAGGTTTCATTTCAAATCCAATGTGGTGGCATGCAGAGCCCAACTCGCCAAAATTGTGTCACTGGCCAAATATTTCTGGACCTAACTGTATCTCTCCCTCTATCTATATATCCCTCTATCTATCTATCCCTCTATCTATCTATCTATCCCTCTATCTATATATCCCTCTATCTATCTATCTATCTATCTATCTATCCCTCTATCTATCTATCCCTCTATCTATCTATCTATCTATCTATCTATCCCTCTATCTATCTATCCCTCTATCTATCTATCTATCTATCTATCTATCCCTCTATCTATCTATCCCTCTATCTATCTATCTGTCCCTCTATCTATCTATCTATCTATCCCTCTATCGATCTATCCCTCTATCTATCTATCTATCCCTCTATCTATCTATCTATCTATCCATCTATCTATCTATCCCTCTATCTATCTATCCATCTATCTATCTCTCCATCTATCTATCTATCTATCTATCTATTTATCTATCTATCTATCTATCTATCTATCTATCTATCTATCTATCTATCTATCTATCCCTCTATCTATCTATCCCTCTATCTATCTATCTATCTATCTATCTATCTATCTATCTATCCCTCTATCTATCTATCCCTCTATCTATCTATCTGTCCCTCTATCTATCTATCTATCTATCTATCCCTCTATCTATCTATGTATCTATCTATCTATCCCTCTATCTATCTATCTATCTATCTATCTATCTATCCCTCTATCTATCTATCTATCTATCTATCTATCTATCTATCCCTCTATCTATCCCTCTATCTATCTATCTATCCCTCTATCTATCTATCCCTCTATCTATCTATCTATCTATCTATCTATCTATCTATCCCTCTATCTATCTATCTATCTATCCCTCTATCTATCTATCTATCTATCTATCTATCTATCCCTCTATCTATCTATCTATCCCTCTATCTATCTATCTATCTATCTATCCCTCTATCTATCTATCATCTATCTATCTATCTATCTATCCCTCTATCTATCTATCTATCCATCTATCTATCCCTCTATCTATCTATCCCTCTATCTATCTATCCCTCTATCTATCAATCTATCTATCTATCTATCTATCTATCCCTTTATCTATTTATCTATCTATCTATCCCTCTATCTATCTATCTATCTATCCCTCTATCTATCTATCCCTCTATCTATCTATCTATCCCTCTATCTATCTATCTATCTATCTATCTATCCCTCTATCTATCTATCTATCTTTCTATCTATCCATCTATCTATCTATCTATCTATCTATCTATCTATCTATCTATCCCTCTATCTATCTATTTCTCTTTCTATCTATCTATCTATCTATCTATCTATCCATCTATCTATCTATCTATCTATCCCTCTATGTATCTATCTATCCATCTATCTATCCCTCTATCTATCTATCTATCTATCTATCTATCTATCTATATATCTATCTATCTATCCATCTATCTATCTATCTATCTATCTATCTATCCCTCTATCTATTTATCTATCTATCCCTCTATCTATCTATCTATCTATCTATCTATCTATCTATCCCTCTATCTATCTATCTATCTATCTATCTATCTATCTATCTATCTATCTATCTATCTATCTATCCCTCTATCTATCTATCTATCTATCTATCTATCTATCTATCCCTCTATCTATCTATCTATCCCTCTATCTATCTATCTATCTATCTATCTATCTATCTATCCCTCTATCTATCTATCTATATATCTATCCATCTATCTATCTATCTATCTATCCCTCTATTTATCTATCTATCCATCTATCTATCCCTCTATCTATCTATCTATCTATCTATCTATCTATCTATCTATCTATCTATCTATCTATCTATCTATCTATCTATCTATCCCTCTATCTATCTATCTATCTATCTATCTATCTATCTATCTATCTATCTATCCCTCTATCTATCCCTCTATCTATCTATCTATCTATCTATCTATCTATCTATCTATCTATCTATCTATCTATCTATCTATCTATCCCTCTATCTATCTATCTATCTATCTATCCCTCTATCTATCTATCTAACCCTCTATCTATCTATCTATCTATCTATCCTTCTATCTATCTATATAGCCTTCTATCTATCTATCTATCTATCTATCTATCTATCTATCTATCTATCTATCTATCTATCCTTCTATCTATCTATCTATCTATCTATCCTTCTATCTATCTATCTATCTATATATCCTTCTATCTATCTATCTATCATCTATCCCTCTATCTATCTATCTATCTATCCCTCTATCTATCTATCTATCTATCTATTATCAAATCAAATCAAATCAAATCAAATAAGCTTTATTGGCAGGACCAAATACAAATTAGTTTTGCCAAAGCAAGTGTACATTAGGGACTGGGGCTGTGGGGATGGTGGGTGGGGACTGTAGGAAGGATGGATGGGGCACATCCAGGGTGGGGACTGTGGGGGCACTTCTAGGATGGGGGCTATGGAAGTCCATGGCTTATGATGGGGCATATCCAGGGTGGGGGCTGTAGTAATGGTGGTTGGGGCATATCCAGGGTGGGGACTGTGGGGGCTCTTCTAGGATGGGGGGCTATGGAAGTCCATGGCTTATGATGGGGCATATCCACGGTGGGGACTGTAGTAACGGTGGATGGAGCATATCTAGGGTGGGGATTGGGGGGCCACATCTGGGATGGGGGGCTATGGAAGTCCATGACTTATCATAGTTCTCTTTCTGGAAGTCTATGGCATTCGCTCACATACCGCGCTGCTATCTCCACTGCGCTCTCTTCTTCCCCCAGCAGGATATATATTTTCTCTTCCTCCTTCATGGAGCTGAAATCCGGGAAGAGATGGGAGAGTCTCCTGAAGTGAGTGTCCCTCACTGCTGAGTACTTGGTGCAGTGTAGCAGGAGGAGGGTTTCATCCTCCAGGGCCTCCAGGTCACAGTGTTGGCACAGTCTGTCCTCCCTGGGCTTGTAGCTCTGCTTGTGTCGGCCGGATTCGATGGCTAGACTGTGGGCACTGAGTCTATATCGGCTCAGGGTCCTGCGGTCTCTGGGATCCGGGAGTGTCTCCAGATATGGGGCCAGTCTGTAGTCTCTCTGTAGTCTCTGGTACGTGGTCAGTTTCTGTGAGGTGTTGATGTCGGTCCTCCAGTCACTGACATACCTCTCCTGGCCCTCGTCTACCATCTTCCTGATTCTGGTTCTTGTCAGGCTGCTGTGATTGGTTATTTTGTCCAGTTGGGTTTGGGAGAGCTGTGCCCGGGGTCCTGGTTCATCTGGCCCACGTATATATATCAGAGCTTTGTGGTGATGGGAGCTTGGATTGCTACTCTGTAGGTGAGCCTGATTATCTATCTATTATCTATCTATCTATCTATCCCTCTATCTATTTATCTATCTATCTATCCCTCTATCTATCCCTCTATCTATCCATCTATCCCTCTATCTATCTATCTATCTATCCCTCTATCTATCTATCTATCTATCTATCTATCTATCTATCCTTCTATCTATCTATCTATCTATCTATCTATCTATCTATCTATATATCCTTCTATCTATCTATCTATCTATCTATCCCTCTCTCTATCCCTCTATCTATCTATCTATCTATCTATCTATCTATCTATCTATCCCTCTCTCTATCCCTCTATCTATCTATCTATCTATCTATCTATCTATCTATCACTCTATCTATCTATCTATCTATCTATCTATCCCTCTATCTATCTATCTATATATCTATCCATCTATCTATCTATCTATCTATCCCTCTATTTATCTATCTATCCATCTATCTATCCCTCTATCTATCTATCTATCTATCTATCTATCTATCTATCTATCTATCTATCTATCTATCTATCTATCTATCTATTCTTCTATCTATCCCTCTATCTATCTATCTATCTATCTATCTATTCTTCTATCTATCCCTCTATCTATCTATCTATCTATCTATCTATCCCTCTATCTATTTATCTATCTATCCCTCTATCTATCTATCTATCTATCTATCTATCTATCTATCTATCTATCTATCCCTCTATCTATCTATCCCTCTATCTATCTATCTATCTATCTATCTATCCCTCTATCTATCTATCTATCTATCTATCTATCCCTCTATCTATCTATCTATCTATCTATCTATCTATCTATCTATCCCTCTATCTATCTATCTATCCCTCTATCTATCTATCTATCTATCCCTCTATCTATCTATCATCTATCTATCTATCTATCTATCTATCTATCTATCTATCTATCCCTCTATCTATCTATCTATCCATCTATCTATCCCTCTATCTATCTATCCCTCTATCTATCTATCCCTCTATCTATCAATCTATCTATCTATCTATCTATCTATCCCTTTATCTATTTATCTATCTATCTATCCTTCTATCTATCTATCTATCTATCTATCTATCTATCCTTCTATCTATCTATCTATCTATCTATCCTTCTATCCATCTATCTATCATCTATCCCTCTATCTATCTATCTATCTATCCATCTATCTATTATCTATCTATTATCTATCTATCTATCTATCTATCCCTCTATCTAGCAATCTATTATCGATTTAGCTATCTACCACAAGAGTGGGGGACTCTTGAGAAACTACTATGTTGACGGTCCATATGGGGACATGATATTGTATTGGGACACCTATGGGGGCTTTATAGTTTTTGTGCAGGCGACACTGTGGAAATAAATTGTGTGGAGGCATTCACCATGAGAGTATCATACTATGTGTGGGGGAACATTATTTGGAGCATTGTAAGATGATGAGAAATAAACTTCTAATGTCAGCCTCCAGCAACAGGTGGTCTCTGTCGTCTCTTGCATGGACTCTATGGCAGGTCTACAAACTCTACGGTGAACAGCTGTGTTTCTGGTGAGCGGAAAACGTGAAGACGTTCGAGAGTGTTCTGTCCAATTCTTAAGAACTTTGCATCCTGAAGTAACAGAGACTGTCCCAGCACCAGCCTTTGATCACTTGATTCCAGTAATGTAAGATTTTCCAGAATAAAGTATTTCCTGGACCAACAACAGCCAAATTCTGAGTGAACCCCAGGAGATGTCAGTTAGCCAGAGATAAGTACTTTGTTGCTCTTCGACATTTGATCCACTCCAAGTGTGCAAATGCTATATTTCATCTTGGAGATCTGCTAGACTCTATGAAATGTAAGTCCTGAGCTCAGACCCTGCATGCTCACAGAGTCAGAGTTTGGTGCCATACTAAGTTAGCTAGCGTGAAACCTTTTAAAACACAGAACTTTTTAGCCCAAGCTAAGTATCTACTCGAGCTAAGTATTCATAGTTTATAGAGACTTTGGTTAGTGTTCTTAGCCAACCTCCCCTGTTGCAGTAACCTCAGGTGAGTGGGAAACCCTGGGTTAAAAATAAGATAAGCTTGTGAACCATTGTGCTGCACCACCAAAGGGTAATTTTGTCCACTCAATCTATGCACACTGATCATTATAGATCAATTTCTTGGCGGCTGAGTTTGGCAGAAGTACTAGATGTGTAAATTGCTGAGTCATCGCCTGAAACGTTCCGGGTCTATGTCGGTTGTGCAGCACAAGGGTCCTAGTCAAGCCTGACCAAGTTTGTGTTATATTTTAACTTGGTATTCTTTTATGTGACTCGGAGAAGTTCCTGCTACACCCTTAGTAAAATTCTCCAACATGGTCTGGTCTCATTCTTTATCCACGATCCGTTGTATCATGTATTATGCTCTATGGTGACTGTGAAATGGATATTTTACTGGATAACAACACTAAGGTGCTACTATAAGGGCTGAATTACTCTGTATGTGCTGCAGGATATGTTCTCCCTATTTTTAAACGTTGGGAGGTATGAGCCGCCTACACTGTCAAATATATTCTTTTAGGTTGCTGCAAGCGATGGAGAGGGGGGAGCCAGGGCCCTATTAAAACTTTTTCTGTGGGGTACTCTAATTTCCTTGTATGCTCCTGGATACTATATTTGTTTCTTATTTTATTTCATTATTTTAAACAGGAGAAAAATAAAGGAGGTGAGCTGTGACATTTCGTATTGTGAATAGTGGATCTTGTGTTATCTACTGTATATAGACGTGTTATCCATCATGGTACAGGAGGAGGAGGTGAGCTATGATATCACCTATTGTGAATAATGGATTGTGTTATCTACTATATATAGAGCTGTTATTAGAGATTGTACAGGAGGAGGAGGAGGTGAACTGTGACATTTCCTATTGGGAATGGTGGATCCTGTGTTATCTACTGTATATAGAAGTGTTATCCATCATGGTACAAAAGGAGGAGGTGAGCTGCTCATTTAGGCAGTTTCTTACAGTTTGGTCACAGACATTGACTCCAGTTTCCTCCCATTCGTTCCTCATTTGTTTTGTTGTGCATTTCCTGTTATGGAGACATATTGCTTTAAGTTTCCTGTCTTGACGCTTTGATGTCTTCCTTGGTATACCAGTATGTTTGCCTTTAACAACCTTCCCATGTTGTTTGTATTTGGTCCAGATTTTAGACACAGCTGAATGTGAACAACTAACATCTTTTGCAACATTACGAGATGATTTACCCTCTTTTAAGAGTTTGATAAACCTCTCCTTTGTTTCAATTGACATCTCTCGTGTTGGAGCCATGATTCATGTCAGTCCACTTGGTGCAACAGCTCTCCAAGGTGTGATCACTCCTTTATAGATGAAGACTAACGAGCAGATCTTATTTGATGCATGAGTTAGTTTTGGGAATGAACATTTACAGGGTGATTCCATAATTTTTTCCTCAGAAATGAGTGATTCCATAATTTTTCTCCCTGTTTTGTCTTGAAAAGTAACCATTACTGGTTAGTACATTATGTTTTCAGGATTTTTTTTAGTGTTTCTTAAAGCCAGAAAGTTGCCATTTGAAATGATTTCAGTTTTGTGCCGTCTGTGATTTGCTTTATTTAAACAAAAGTAAATAACTGAATGAACATCCTCAGAGCCAGGTGAGGCCAGAATTTTTGCCAGGGGTTGTGTGTGGAGTTTTAGGGGTACTTTGCACGTTGCTACATCGCTAGCATTGGCTAGCGATGCTGAGAGGGATAGTACCCGTCCCCGTCGCACATGCGATATCTTGTGATAGCTGCCATAGCGAACATTATCGCTACGGCAGCTTCACACTAGAGATCAGCGAACCGGTCCCGGTTCGGCTCGAGGTCGGTTCGCCGAACGGAGGTCCCGTTCGAGTTCGGTTCGTCGAACGTTCGACGAACCGAACTCGAACCGCATAGGAAACAATGGCAGGCATTCACAAACACATAAAAACACCTAGAAAACACCCTCAAAGGTGTCCAAAAGGTGACAAACAACTCACAAAACAACACAAACACATGGGAAAGTGACAAGGACATATACTCATGCGAAAACAAAACAGCTGGACAAGGAAAAAGAGGAGGACACACAGATATATGAGTATATGCAAGGAAACATCGATTCCATTATTGTGCAACTTGAGCCCTACTCATTTTAGGCTTCCAATCTTGATAAATTGCCTGAGCTCGCCACGTACGCCTTGGGGATCTTGTCATGTCCTGCAGCCAGCGTTCTCTCGGAACCTGTCTTCAGTGCTGCTGGGGGTCTGCTGGCAGATAAGCACACGTGTCTGTCCACTGACAATGTGGACATGGCTCTCAGAGGACTTTTCTTCCCCTGGGTCAGCCAGGGGAGGCGAAAGGCACGCGTATTTTTGAGAGTGCTTCATGCAAAGCATCTTTTTCATCTTGAAAATTGGGTCAACTGATGCCAGTCAAGTGGGGTGTGTGTGGCTCAATTAGTGGCAACGAGGGAGACTGTGGTTGGAGTCCCCTCGCTGTGTTTCTAAAAGAACCAAGATGAACAAGTCATGGCTCTCAGAGGACTTTTCTTCCCCTGGGTCAGCCAGGGGACGGGAAAGGCACGCGTATTTTTGAGAGTGCTTCATGCAAAGCATCTTTTTCTTTTTCAAAAGGGGGGTCAACTGATGCCAGTCAAGTGGGGTGTGTGTGGCCCAATTAGTGGCAATGAGAGAGACTGTGGTTGGAGTCCCCTCGCTATGTTTTACATGATTTTCGAAGGGCATGACATGCCTACGAGGTTGAGTTTCATCATCTGCAACTTGTTGGCAACAGAAAGGCTGCCTTTACACCCTTTTGAGACCGAGGATTTTCGAGACCTTATGCCCATTGCAGTGCCCCAAGACCCGATGGCCAGTCGTCACTCCTTCTCCAAGAAAGGCGTGCCCGCGCTACCACAGTAGGTCGCACACAACCTCACCAATTCCTTGAGAAACTCTGTGTGTGACAGGGTGCATTTCAACACAGATACTTGGACCAGTAAGCATGGACAGGGGAGTTACATGTTGTTGACTGGGCACTGGGTAACTATGGTGAGAGATGGAGAAGGGTTTGCTGTACAAGTCTTGCCGTCCCCACGACTTGTGTGTCAATCCTTCCTCTGTATGTACAAGTTCCTCCACTGCTTCTGCCTCCTCAACCTCGTGTGGGTCCTCCACCTCGGCCCAAACCCTGTGTGGTCAGGCCACCCTTCCTTGTAACTGCGCCCAAGGAATCCCACACACCTCCTTACTATGCAGGCAGCAGAGCTCAAGGCCATCAGGCGGTCAAATGTTTACTTTGAAATGTAGGGGAAATGTGAGACACCGCTGAGGAATTGTGGACGGTTAGCTCTGGAGAGTGAGACCGAGTTTCATCAATGGTTGTCTACAGTCAACCAGCAGTCAGGGAAGGTCGGGTGCGACAATGATGCAAACCAGTCTGCGACCCTTCTTCAGGGCAATGTGACACACGTGCCTTGTATGGCTCACGTGTTGAACCTGGTTGTCCAGCAATTTTTAAAATACCATCCCGGCCTACATGGCCTTGTGCAGCGGGCACGCTGCTGTGTGCTCACTTTCATCCTTCGCACCCAGCAGCTCAACAACTGTCAACGCTCAGGAAGTCTTAGGGTCTGGCGGTTAAACGCCGGAAATGCGATGTTCCGACACGCAGGAATTGGAATCTGCACATGTTGCAGCGTGTGTGGCAGCACCACAGAGCCATGCTGAAATACGGTATGACGTATACCCTGGGCTAACTTGATCCAGAGGTGGTGCAGATCACGCTGCTGGAGTGGTGTCAGATCAAGGACCTATGCACCCTTCTACACAGTTTACAAATGTCGACGAAGATGTTTAGCACTGGCAATGCCATTCTCAGCGTGACAATTCTGGTCATCTACATGATGGAGCACACTGTAAGCATTATTCGGAGTCAGGTATTAGTCCAAGAGGAAGTTGAGGAAGTACAGGAGGAGTCATATGCAGAAGGGATAACAAGATCTACAAGGTCCATACGGTAAGCGGCACCTAGGCAGCAGTTATGGTGGGGGATAGGGATTAACAAGGGCGCATAGTATCAGCAAAAATTGTTGAGGAAGGTGCAGGAGCCATGAAGAAATGGAGGACGAACTTGCGATGGGCATGGAAGACTCAGCAGATGAGTGAGAGCTTGCTCACATTTCGGTTGTGCGAGGTTGGGGGGAGAGGGCAGAGGAAGGAGGCACGATTCTCACCTCTCTGCCACCAACACACCAAGGACTTGGTCCTCCTGGATGCACAAGACACATGAGCGTCTTCTTGCTGCACTACCTACAACATGACCCTCGGATTGTAGGAATTCGAAGTAATGCTAACTACTGGGTTGCCACACTGTTAGATCCCCGGTACAAGACAAAATTTGGTGAAATAATTCCTGCCATAGAAAGGGACGCACGTGTACAGGAGTATCTGCAGAAGGTGGTACGCAATCTTCGATCTGCTTTTCCACTAAACACCAGTGCTGCACAGAGTGAATCTCAACGCTTTGTCATGGATAGGAGGAAATGGTCTTTTACTTGTCCACATCTGAGGGACCGAGGGCTGGCTGCTGTGCTGAGATGCCATTGAGTACGGTGTCCCTGCAGAGTTGCACTTTTGTTCATATACCAAAATGAGTTGAAAAAGGACAGATGCGGGTGAAAAGGGGAACAGATGTGTTGGAAAGGGGAAAAAAGTTTTGGTCCGTGGGTTTGGTGGTTAAGCAAAAGTAACATTTCATGAAGAAACACCATCTGTTACGGTGGGACTGGCAGATTTGGATAAGGTGGTATATACTATGTTACCGCTATATAATGAAAATTAATATGAAAAGAAAGAGAAAGGTATATATCCCCATCAGCAGTCAGTGTCTACCATGCTCCCAGATGGAAAAGGAGAGGTTGGCAACTGGAAGGTTCGGTGGAGGATACAGAGCTGTGTGGCTATGAAACTAATAGTAGCCTGAACCAAGTTAGACGCCACTCGGATCTTGAGACTGGGAGCCCTGTTAGCGTAACAGGGTCCACACGCCCACCCAGCCCAGGAACTCCCTGTTAATATCACAGGGGCCATTGAGTACGCTGACCGTGTGCGTAGGGGCACACCTGTGGACAGCAGGCGCATCAGCAGCAGCAGGCCTGTTAATGCCACTGGGCTGCACAAGCAGGACTTGTAGGACAGGAGCTGGTCTTAACCGTTCTGCGTTACCAACTGTGGTGGCGGCCTGCATCGACGCCCTATCCCTGCCTACCTCTGGCCTAAAGCCGCAATGGGTTCAACACATGGAGGTGTGCTCTTTCGGAGCATAATAGAAGACTGCGCACCTCCTTGTTGTCTCCAGCCCCTTTTATAACCTGGGTCCACCACAAACCAGGGTGGACCACAATGCACCTCCTGGAGACAAAAGCAGAGTGATACGTCATGAGTGGCATAAGTAGCGTCCTATTTGGAACCGCAACTTCAATGATGACCTCATGGCTGTCATGACCCAAACACCTCACCCGTCATCGTCTGACCATCAATAATGCGGTGACAAGTCATAGGGGCGGGCCTCTGCAAGCCATTTGGGAGTGGCCTGGCCACATCGTGAGGACACCTGATGCCCTGTGGTCTAAATGCGCCCCCCACATCAGGGGCAGGGCCAAAGAGTTCATTACCGGACCTAGTTTCTGATGCAGTAAGTGCCTAACCATGGTCAGTTGCATGAAATACAGTCTCTGAAAAAAGACTATCAGCTTTAGCATGGTGTCTAGGCACAACACAGGACTTAGACCCGTCACGGAGTGCAAGTACCTGTGCAAAGAGGCTTTTCGCACTAAGTGTGGGAGCATGCGCTGTAGCCCGAAATGAAGACTAAGCCTCAGGAATGGCACAGTCAGGCTGAGCATACTCACTAGGCAAAACACTGGAGTTAGGCTGCGGCTGGGGTAAATCGGCACACGCATGCGCACTAGCTGCCTCTCCACACTTAGACGTGGAGGAGAAAGCAGCCAGCTGGACAACCCGAGGCACAGGCCTAAATGGCAGCTGATGCCTGGGCGCAACTGAAACCGCAGTAGGCTGCTTGCGTTTAAGGCGTCACCGTTTTGTAACAACAAATAACATCAAAAAGAACAGGTGTACTTCTTCCCATGGATAATCTGATATGATCCCTTTTTTCATGGACACGACCATCGCTAACAAATGTAGATGAGGCCAAATCAGCAGCTGCTTCAATGGATCTGAATTGCTCCATAAAGTGGCCTCTCCTCCACCCCAATTTCAAGATCCCAAATACTCCATTCCTCTGTGGTGTCAATCCAATCGCACTTGCTTCCTAACAGCTCTCAAGTTTCCACCAGCCCTGCTGAGTATGGGGTGACAGAGATGGTTGAGTTTGCATAGCTGTTCAGTCGCACTATAGCCTGGGAATCAGAGGTCTGCTCCAAAGCTGCAATGAGTACAGACAAGGAAGTTATTATTATTTTTATTATTATTGATTTATAGAGCACCATTGATTCCATGGTGCTGTACATGAGAAGGGGGTTACATACAGAATACATATACAAGTAACTATAGACAGACTGGTACAGAGGGAAGAGGGCCCTGCCCTTGCGGGATTACATTCTAAAGGATTTTTGGGAGGAGACAGTAGGAGTCGTTTAGGTTGAGCGTCAAGTACGTATGGTGGTGGTGTCATTGAAGGTTATAGTCATTTCTGAACAGATGAGTTTTCAGATTCAGTTTGAAGCTTGCGTGTGTAGCATATAATCTAACGTGTTGAGGTAGCGAGTTCCATGACACAGGGGAAATGATCTGCGCAGATAGCCTGAAGCTTTGTGACTGGGATCCAGGCCCCGATGAAGAAGGTGCTGTGCCTAATCTACACCCTCATTTCCAAAAATTAAATCCTCCTGGTGGAGACAATGGGGAACATGATGAGGAGCACAGATACCTGATTGGAAGGACAACTTTACTATTCGGTCAGGGCAGGAAGAGGTTGTCTCGGAGGACTCAGGACGAGGGGAATGAAAACACACAGGGTTATTGATGAGGTTGGAGACAACACTTACTGTCAAACCAAAGTCAGCCAGTCGATGAGGTCAGCAGAGGAGGTGGAGGAGGATGCTACTGACGACGAGGTTACGTTGCGTCTTCCTGGCCAGAGACAAAGTACTGGAAGCACGTCAACAACTGAATCCTGGACCACAACTTTGACTCTGAGCAGATGTCGTGTTGGCTATGCAGGTCGCATGGGCTGTAAGCCTTTCCTAGCCTGTGAATTTTTGGACATCGCAAAGGATCACCAAAGTCATGTAATCAGTAAGATTTGTCAACAATCTGTAAGTAGAAGGCAAAAACTCACACTTTTGAGTGCTTCCTCCATGAAGTATCACATGGATATGAATTGACAGCGTGAAGGTGTATTGCTCAGCTTTAGCAACTGTCAATGCAATATGCTTATTTGCCGTTCATTGCATGCATTTTTGCAGACTACACACAAGGGGCTGCTGTTTTTTTGGATCTGCCTTTGGTCACTATAGCAATATAAAATTGCTCTTCGGGTGTGGACTTGGAGATGCTGTCTATGAACAGAAGGAAAAGCTAAAGGTGTGTGCTACAGCAAGGAGCCACCGCGGAAACACTTCGTTCAATTGTGAGGGGAGTTGTTTTGTACTTTGATGATGAGCACTGTAACGTCAGTGAGCAGCATCCTGTGCCACAGACCAACATTCTTACGGTGCTGTCTATACTGTTTACCGTGAGAGGAGCGCAAAGTCTGTATTTCTGGCAACTGGACATCACAGTACCCGGGTACGGTAGGCTGTGCCCAGACAATAATGCGGGCACGCAACACTTTGTTTTATTAGCAAAACACATATCTGTTCTGGGTAGGCCGACTATATAGATAATAAGACTTGCTGCCTCTGCACTGTCAAATTGTCACGTACAGTTTAAATCATAGAGGGACAGCAACACATGTTTGCATTGACTGTTGCTTTTCAAGATTTCCATGACTGTGTTTCAGAGCTGTGTGGTTTGCATTCACACTGTTATCATCTGCAATATATGTGAGGCTTCAGCTAACAAGGGTATTCAGGGGGGGTCATGTGTTTTGTCTATGTTTAGGTAGATAACTTGTAAGCTCTTGTGATGCGCCACTGGTAAGTCCTGTTCGCACACACACACACACACACACACACACACACGCACAAACACACAATTACTGCTACACAGAGGGATTAGCAGGTAGTAGGCAACAGAATAGATTGTTCAATTATTTTAATTGTATGCATGGTTCTTATTGTTTGTTTTGGTAAAGTTAAACAATCATTTATCAGCCCAACTGCCTAGAGTCCTTTTCCTTTTGCCTGGTTTTGCTGCATACTGGGAAGCCCACCCTGTACACGACTTAAAATGAAGCATAAGTCGCAACGTGAATTTCACTGTGCTACAATGCGGCCTAGCGTGCCTGTGCAACCACCGCCTGCCCCATCAAGTGCATCTGCGTGCTCTTCATCCTCTGTGACTGTGGGGACAGCAGTCACACATGGTTTTTCACACTGAACTTCCACTTCTTAACCCGCAACAGGGAGTGTGATTGGCAGGTCATCACTTGTTTTGGAAGTGGAAACAGATGGTATTGTTGAGCTGTCAGACATCGAGAGAACCATCATTGGATGCAGGCTACATTATATCCACGCCTGCACCTTCGTCACAGATTGCCTGGACTACCTGCATTTAATAATTGCATTCCAGAAATGGAAAGGAGTGTAGAATGCACATGTGTTGTAGCTTGCTTGGCAGCAAAGGAACACTAACTTAGTATTCCAGACAATTTTAGGAAGGCAGAAAAAGAGTCAGCTCTTTGTGCAAATTAAATAGCGTGGCAAAAGTGGACAGATGGGTACAGTGGCCGTGTTCTGTGGGTACCAGGACAGTAAAAGAAGCCTGACTTTCTATCCCTCCTAATGATCAAATGCAGCAAGGAATTCCCTGAGTTTGCTATAAAATTAGCATAGCTAAATGTGCAGGAGGGTGTCATGCAGAGGTGCTAGAAATAGCTTGGCACCAGTGGGGCACTAATGGAATACAACAGCCAGTTCTAAGATGCCACTAAATGGCAGTATTTTTTGCTATCATTATAGCTTATTAAAAACAGAGCAGGAGGGTGTCATGCAGAGGTGCTGCACATAGATTTGCACCAGTGGGGCACTAATGGAGTACAACAGCCACTTCTTGTATGCCACTAGGTACACTGAGTGTTTGCTAGTATAATGGCTTAGTTATAATGAGTTGGAGTGTGTAATGCAGGCAGAGGTGCTGCAAATATCTTTGCACTAGTGGGACTATAGCAAAGTCCAATAGCCACGTTTAGGATGCCACTAGGTACACTGAGTGTTTGCTAGTATAATGGCTTAGTTATAATGAGTTGGAGTGTGCAGAGGACAGGAGGGTACAGTGGCAGGATTGTGGGGCTCTGGGTAGAGGAATGGAAGCCTGCCTTTCTATTCCCTCCTAATGGGGAAATGCAGCGAGGAAATCCCTGACCTTAGCTACACAGCCGCTGTCATCTTGTGTAGCTGTTAAACTCTGTTTTCAGGACCTGTCACCTATGGCTCTGACCCTGCCGGTACGAGCCCTTAAAAGGACTGATAGAAAGTGCTATCCCTATGCTGTCCAGCGCTGTGGATGGAGCGCATACAGCTGTATCGGCGATAGGATTTAGGATGGAGCTGCGCCAGTGATGTCTGACACCAAAGACGCAGAAAAGATAATGGCGTCCTGGAGGAAAATGTCCGGTTTTATAATGCAGGGACATGTGACATGGACATCCTATCACACATGCCGTTGCTTCTCTGGCTAAAAGTCCACTTAGCTGTGTGTGTGTCTGGGATTGGCTGACATGCTGGCCCGCCCCACTACACGCGCGCGCTTAGGGAAGGAAGACAAGGAAAAAAAAAAAAAAAATGGCGATCGCCATTATACAAACAGCAGTGATCTGAAGGCGCTGTTCCCGCACACTATACACTGAAATGTCATAATAGTGTGAGTCACAGAGTGACTTACACTATTACAGCGGAAAGCCAGCTAGGAATTAGCTGTTTTTTTGCTGCTAGAACCGTTCTCGAACGTTTCTAGAACTATCGAGCTTTTGCAAAAAGCTCAAGTTCTAGTTCGATCTAGAACAGGCCCCAAAATCACTCGAGCCTAGAACTGGAGAACCTCGAACCTCGAACCGCGCTCAACTCTACTTCACACGCACTTACCTGCCCTGCGACATCGCTCTGGCTAGCGACCCGCCTCCTTCCTAAGGGGGCGGGTCGTGCGGTGTCACAGCGACGTCACATGGCAGGCGGCCAATAGAAGCGGAGGGGCGGAGATGAGCGGGACGTAAACATCCCGCTCACCTCCTTCCTTCCGCATAGCCGGTGGAGGCAGGTAAGGAGATGTTCCTCGCTCCTGCGGCTTCACACACAGCGATGTGCGCTGCCGCAGGAACAAGGAACAACATCGTATCTCTTATTGGTGCGACATTATGAAAATGACCGACTCTACACAGATCAACGATTTTCGACGCTTTTGCGATCGTTTATCGGTGCTTCTAGGCTTTACACGTTGCGACGTCGTTACCGGCGCCGGATGTGTGTCACTTTCGATTTGGCCCCGACGATATCGCAGTAGCGATGTCGCAGCGTGCAAAGTACTCCTTAATCTTAACAGTGATGATAATGAGACTGCTGAAAGTCATCGTTAAAAACAAGAACTTTGAGTCTAGTATTAGGCTTTGTGGCCAGTGTGAACGTTGCCATTATTTTGTTTTTATAACTATTTATTTGGAAACTTGGAAAACAAATGCTATGAACTTTTTTTTATTTGCAGGAGATTTTGGGACCTGTGATTTTTTGGGGGTCCCAGTGTTTGGGCTCCCAACAATCATACACATTTAACCTATCCTGTGGATGGGGAATATATGTGATGTAACTACCCCTTTAAGTCTAAAAGTCACAGGTTAATCGGATTTTACATTGAGAATTCTGATATTTTTTTCTACTTCTGTAATAGTAAAATGTTCTCTTTTTCTCTCCCGATTGTTTGTGTTCCATTGTTTCTGGATTAATTAAGGACAGGGTCATAGTTGTTCTGCATGCTCAGTTAAATTCACTCTCAAAATCTCTCTACCTATTAAATTATGCAGAAGTACATCCATTTCTCTAGGATATTACGGTATTAGAGTGGTGCACACATGATTTTCGAGGTCACTCATGTCTAGTTAAAATTATTTTTCAGTGGATTCAGTGAGTTTCAAGAGTTTCATTTACAACGAGAAAAAACAGGATTTATACAAAAGTGGTTTTATATTGCGGCTTTTATATGAATGCACTAAGTCCTGTGTTTACCCCTATGTTTAAAGGAAGTTTTATTTTCATCATCTTAAATCAATAAAGTTACAAAGTTCTTATAAAAACAAGTAACTTTACAATTTGTTCTCTGTTAAAATACTTGTCTGGACTTTTAGCTCAATTGTGGACTGGTTATGACTCAGGTTAATGCAATTTTTTTCTTTTAGTATTCGTCCTGTTTTCGGGCTTTTCTTCCCTCACCCCGGTCCGCTAAACCTTGTTGTGCTCTATGTCTGGCTCTGCAGATGGCCGGCGTGCTCCCATATGATCATCTTCCCGGACCTATACAAGGGTTCACCAAGACACACACCTGTATCTTGGTGTAAAGACTTTAGTGTTCCTAAGAATTGTCTGCCTGTGGCTTCCAGAACTTCACCTACCTGTCTGCCTGTGGCTTTCAGCATTTCACCTACCTGTCTGCCTGTGGCTTCCAGCACTTCACTTACCTGTCTGCCTGTGGCTTTCAGAACTTCACCTACCTGTGGCTTCCAGCACTTCACTTACCTGTCTGCCTGTGGCTTTCAGAACTTCACCTACCTGTGGCTTCCAGAACTTCACCTACCTGTCTGCCTGTGGCTTTCAGCATTTCACCTACCTGTCTGCCTGTGGCTTCCAGCATTTCACCCACCTGTCTGCCTGTGAGTGCCAGCATTTCACCCACCTGTCTACCTGTGGCTGCCAGCATTTCACCTACCTGTCTGCCTGTGGCTTTCAGCATTTCACCTACCTGTCTGCCTGTGTCTTCCAGCATTTCACCCACCTGTCTGCCTGTGACTGCCAGCATTTCACCTACCTGTCTGCCTGTGGCTGCCAGCATTTCACCTACCTGTCTGCCTGTGGCTGCCAGCATTTCACCTACCTGTCGGCCTGTGGCTTCCAGCATTTCACCTACCTGTCTGCCTGTGGCTTCCAGCATTTCACCTGTCTACCTGTGGCTTCCAGCATTTCACCTACCTGTCTGCCTGTGGCTTTCAGCATTTCACCTACCTGTCTGCCTGTGGCTTCCAGCATTTCACCTACCTGTCTGCCTGTGGCTTTTAGCATTTCACCTACCTGTCTGCCTGTGGCTTCCAGCATTTCACCTACCTGTCTGCCTGTGGCTGCCAGCATTTCACCTACCTGTCTGCCTGTGGCTTTCAGCATTTCACCTACCTGTCTGCCTGTGGCTTCCAGCATTTCACCCACCTGTCTGCCTGTGACTGCCAGCATTTCACCCACCTGTCTACCTGTGGCTGCCAGCATTTCACCTACCTGTCTGCCTGTGGCTTTCAGCATTTCACCTACCTGTCTGCCTGTGGCTTCCAGCATTTCACCCACCTGTCTGCCTGTGACTGCCAGCATTTCACCTACCTGTCTGCCTGTGGCTGCCAGCATTTCACCTACCTGTCTGCCTGTGGCTGCCAGCATTTCACCTACCTGTCGGCCTGTGGCTTCCAGCATTTCACCTACCTGTCTGCCTGTGGCTTTCAGCATTTCACCTGTCTACCTGTGGCTTCCAGCATTTCACCTACCTGTCTGCCTGTGGCTTTCAGCATTTCACCTACCTGTCTGCCTGTGGCTTCCAGCATTTCACCTACCTGTCTGCCTGTGGCTTTTAGCATTTCACCTACCTGTCTGCCTGTGGCTTCCAGCATTTCACCTACCTGTCTGCCTGTGGCTGCCAGCATTTCACCTACCTGTCTGCCTGTGGCTTTCAGCATTTCACCTACCTGTCTACCTGTGGCTGCCAGCATTTCACCTACCTGTCTGCCTGTGGCTTTCAACATTTCACCTACCTGTCTGCCTGTGGCTTCCAGCATTTCACCTACCTGTCTGCCTGTGGCTTTCAGCATTTCACCTACCTGTCTGCCTGTGGCTTCCAGCATTTCACCTACCTGTCTGCCTGTGGCTTTCAGCATTTCACCTACCTGTCTGCCTGTGGCTGCCAGCATTTCACCTACCTGTCTGCCTGTGGCTTTCAGCATTTCACCTACCTGTCTGCCTGTGGCTTCCAGCATTTCACCTGTCTACCTGTGGCTGCCAGCATTTCACCTACCTGTCTACCTGTGGCTGCCAGAATTTCACCTACCTGTCTGCCTGTGGCTTCCAGAATTTCACCTACCTGTCTGCCTGTGGCTTCCAGCATTTCACCTACCTGTCTACCTGTGGCTGCTAGCATTTCACCTACCTGTCTGCCTGTGGCTGCCAGCATTTCACCTACCTGTCTGCCTGTGGCTGCCAGCATTTCACCTACCTGTCTGCCTGTGGCTTTCAGCATTTCACCTACCTGTCTGCCTGTGGCTTTCAGCATTTCACCTACCTGTCTGCCAGCATTTCACCTACCTGTCTGCCTGTGGCTTTCAGCATTTCACCTACCTGTCTGCCTGTGGCTTTCAGCATTTCACTTACCTGTCTGCCAGCATTTCACCTACCTGTCTACCTGTGGCTGCCAGCATTTCACCAACCTGTCTGCCTGTGGCTTTCAGCATTTCACCTACCTGTCTGCCTGTGGCTGCCAGCATTTCACCAACCTGTCTGCCTGTGGCTGCCAGCATTTCACCTACCTGTCTGCCTGTGGCTTCCAGCATTTCACCTACCTGTCTGCCTGTGGCTGCCAGCATTTCACCTACTTGTCTGCCTGTGACTGCCAGCATTTCACCTACCTGTCTACCTGTGGCTGCCAGCATTTCACCTACCTGTCTGCCTTTGGCTGCCAGCATTTCACCTACCTGTCTGCCTGTGGCTGCCAGCATTTCACCTACCTGTCTACCTGTGGCTGCTAGCATTTCACCTACCTGTCTGCCTGTGACTGCGAGCATTTCACCTACCTGTCTACCTGTGGCTGCCAGCATTTCACCTACCTGTCTGCCTGTGGCTTCCAGCATTTCACCTACCTGTCTGCCTGTGGCTGCCAGCATTTCACCTACTTGTCTGCCAGCATTTCACCTACCTGTCTGCCTGTGGCTTTCAGCATTTCACCTACCTGTCTGCCTGTGGCTTCCAGCATTTCACCTACCTGTCTGCCTGTGACTGCCAGCATTTCACCTACCTGTCTACCTGTGGCTGCCAGCATTTCACCTACCTGTCTGCCTGTGGCTGCCAGCATTTCACCTACCTGTCTGCCTGTGGCTGCCAGCATTTCAACAACCTGTCTACCTCTGGCTGCTAGCATTTCACCTACCTGTCTGCCTGTGGTTGCCAGCATTTCACCTACCTGTCTGCCTGTGGCTTTCAGCATTTCACCTACCTGTCTGCCTGTGGCTTAAATATACAGTATCTAGCCCTAGTTGCGGTTCAATAATGAAGTGTCCGTGCAGCTAAAAAAGTTAAGGAATACAGCAGGACTCTTCTTTAAAGAAAGCAGACACCCCCAAAAGAGAGAAAAACAGACCACACTATCATACTGTCAGGGTGTGCTACACTGGCCCTGCGACTATGGGCCCTGCGCTGGCCCTAACCCTGGAGGTACCCTTGATGGTAGGGATGTCCATGTCACCAACCTAAGCCTTGTCTCCTGTCCAGCCTTGTCCTTATAACACCAACCCCGGGATGGGCAGGACCCCAGATGACAACCTCTTAAAGGGGGTAAAACTGAAACACATGAAACACAGACTGTAAATGACCACAGATGAGAGACAAAATGACACCAGAGGGAATACAATAAAAGGTGTAGGAGTAATTCACACCAGGGAACTCTCAAACCAAGCAGACAATTAGCTAGTCACTAAATAGAGTTATGCCACAGACACCGGGCTTTCACCATGCAAGCAGAGACTATCTTCGGCGGTCTCCAGCCTTACATACGAGACCAGCTGTGGAAGGAAATTAGGAACCTGGTTCTCAGTATACTGCTCCACAAGGATTAACTCCTGCATGACTAGGAGCAGTGAAACAACTGAGCCGACGCCCAGCTGAGCTGAGTGCTTAAGAGAGACAAGGTTGACTGTTGGACTCTGCAATGTGAACAGAGTTTGACGCAGTAAATATGGATGGCACATACTCATCAGACCCTGAACGGGGTATTGTGTAACGCTAAGGCCTGTGGTGGAACGCTCACACACACACATACATCTAGTGATACTATACTGCTCTGGGGACCTAGGACACAGTGGAATGAGAGGATCTGCGGTAGCGCGCATAAAGACATGTGGTGGAACTTTTTGAGGACCAGCGGTGGAACACACACACACACACAAACACACACACATACATATATACATCTGGTAATACTGTACTGCTTTGAGAACCTGGGACACAGTGGATCAAGAGGACCTGTGGTGGAACTTATTGAGGACCTGTGGTGGAACTTATTGAGGACCTGTGGTGGAACTCATCAAGGAGTAACGATGGAACACATGCACACATACACACACACACACACATGATGATGATACTGTTCTCTAGGGACCTGGGACGCAGTGAAGCGAGAGGAACAGCGGTTGAACACATTGAGGACCTGTGGAGGAACTCATCGATGCGTTTCACCGCAGGTCCTTGATGTGTTCCACCGCAGGTCTTCGATGCATTTAACAGCATCCCAGGTCCCTCTGCTAGCTGGTAGCAGTACGGTATCCCAAGACATTTGTGTGTGGGATGTTACTTCAATCTGATATGTGTTTGTGTGTGTGTGTGTGTGTGTGTGTGTGTGAATGCCAGATGGAAATAGGGGAAGGCCACTGTTGAGCACACAAGGACCTGCTGGGAGCAACCGCTGTGGATCGCGGGAGGACCTGGGAGCGACACAAATGTCTGGGGTCTGGTAAGTATGATTCACTTAGGGGGTGTCTGCCTTTTTGGGGGGATAAACTTACTCCGAACATGTGCTACCCCAAAAATAAGACTTACTCCAAAAATAAGCCCCAGCACAATAAAACAGTGTCTTATTTTGGGAGATACACAATATCTACAGAAACGGTTGATGGATAAAATAAATGTAAAATCGAAATGGTAGTATCGGGGGAAGGGAACGGCATCCAGGACCATTAGCAAATTTCATGAAAGTCATTACAAAAAATAAGTCACCCAAAGTACGGTACATCCTGCGGAAACTTTAGTATTACACCTATCTTGATGGATGCCAACAGGAAGACAGTGAGGTGTGCCGGTGATGCGCCTACCAGGGAACACTGATGACTCAGCATGCCATGTAGAGCATCATCCATTACCTCTCCTTGTCATCCCTTGCTTTATATTGAAGTTATTGCAAACAGATTAACAGGACGCCATGACGGGATCATTCTTCACCGGGTGCATTTATATATCTATCACTCTCGCAGCACTGACATGAATTTCCACAATAAATCTCAGATGTGCTGAGAAAAATATTGCACAAAAGAGAAATTAGGACACTGGATCCAGGAGGGGAAAATATAATTTACCCATAAGATATTGTGTCCAATGTTGTTTAATTGGTATTCATTAGGCGTATATGTAATACTTTTGCATGTCTGTGTCCACTTTTAGAAAACTTTGCTCCATAGAAAAGAAATAAACCTGAGCTTTACGTACCCTTCCAGCATCTAGCGCTATGTTTTTGGTTGCTGCCCGGTTTCTGTCGGTTGGTTGCAACAGTGATGTCACTGTAGCGCCCCTTAGCCATCAGGAGCTACAAGGAACTGCATCCTGTCAAAGATGCAGGGCCTACCTCCAGGAACCAAGAAAACCAGTGACGGTAACACCAAAACATTCATACAATCCCTGTTTTCCCCTCCCCAAAAACTGGTGACGGGCTAAGGGGTACTTTGCACGTTGCGACATCGCTACTGCGATATCGTCAGGGTCAAATTGAAAGTGACGCACATCCGGCGCCGGTAACAATGTCGCAACGTGTACAGCCTAGATGCGCCGATAAACGATCGCAAAAGCGTCGAAAATTGGTGATCTGTGTAGCATCGGTCATTTTCATAATGTCGCACCAATAGGAGATACGATGTTGTTCCTCGTTCCTGCGGCAGCACACATCACTGTGTGTGAAGCCGCAGGAGCGAGGAACATCTCCTTACCTGCGTCCCACCGGCAATGCGGAAGGAAGGAGGTGGGCGGGATGTTTACGTCCCGCTCATCTCCGCCCCTCCGCTTCTATTGGCCGCCTGCCGTGTGACGTCGCTGTGATGCCGCACGACACGCCCCCTTAGGAAGGAGGCGGGTCGCCGGCCAGAGCGACGTTGCAGGGCAGGTAAGTGCGTGTGAAGCTGCCGTAGCGATAATGTTAAGAACACTACTATTAAATCTACTCTCATAAAATCGTTTTATTAGAAATTGTTAAAACAGAACAAGTATATTGTTCTTCTCAAATTTATTTAATTCTTAGTAACTACTACCTCTATATATTTTCAGTGGTTCAGATAAACGTAGCGATAATGTTCACTACGGCAGCTATCACAAGATATCGCATGTGCGATGGGGACGGGTACTATCGTGATCGGCATCGCTGACATCGGCTAGCAATGTCACAGCGTGCAAAGTACCCCTAAGGTTGGACATAATGGATGGCCACTTGGGGGTGGAACTAATCCAGTGCACTAGACGACAACCAGGGAGGAGGGGTCAGACAGTCAGTATGTGGAAGTGGAAGGAGAAGGACGTAACAGTACTGACGGGAGAGTGTAGCAGTGACCTGTCAGGCTCAAGCCTGTGGAGTACTCTCGGAACCCTAGCACCGGCGGGGTGCAGAACCCTAGGTCAGGAAATCGCTCCAGGCAGACCTGATAAAATCTGCACGGTGAGGGGACCATCCAGGACCTCACCGACCTAAACGTTCGGGGCACAGTACAAATGTGAACAGGTGCGTATCTGTACGTGATGTGAAATATATGAGAAAAAAGGAACAGTCGCACACTGTGAAAAACCAAAATAAATTCTACCTAAAAAATATTAATGGAGGTATTTGTCCACATTTGTAAAGGTTTAGGGTTTATTGTAGGACATCACATGTCTTAACACGAATGAATGGTCTTCATTGGAAGCCGGTTTATGTTAATTCTGTCGTGAGTTCTATATCGTCTACATGTAAGAAATACAAGCAATATACATACAACCTGAAGAGAAATGTCAAGATTCATCTCCCTGTGTTCAGCTGCTGACAATCTGTCATCCCAGAAATTAAAAAATGGAATATTGATGTATAAATGTCGCAATCTCCCCAGCCATGATACATACGATGTGCTTGTAATATGGTAACAGTCATCCATCTATTCCAGATGCCACGAGGGACACATGACACGTTGGGTAGACGACTTTCCGTATTGACGGAATAAATCACAGATGTAAGGCAAAGATTTGGAGCCAACTATGGATTTTTAAAAAACAATTTTCTTAGGTTATTATTAGAGTTGAGCAAGTATGTAACTATTCGCACTCGCTATGCTCATAATGGGTCCTGTCTAATACTCGCGTATTCATTCCGAATAGCTTGTGCAATGCAAGTCAATGGGGAATACTCGCAATGTAAAGAGTAAAGGGGGCTTTACACGCTACGACATCGCTAAAGCGATCTCGTTGGGGGTCATGGTATTTGTGACGCACATCCGGTCGCTTTAGCGATGTCGTTGCGGGTGACACCTATGAGCGATTTTGCATCATCGCAAAAACGTGCAAAATCACTCATCGGTGACATGGGGGTTCATTCGCAAATATCGCTGCTACTGCAGTAACGATGAAGTTCGTCATTCCTGCGGCAGCACACATCGCTCCGTGTGACACCGCAGGAACGAGGAACCTCTCCTTACCTGCCTCCCGCCTGCAATGAGGAAGGAATGAGGTGGGCGGGATGTTACGTCCCGCTCATCTCCGTCCCTCTGCTTCTATTGGGCGGCCACTTAGTGACGTCGCTGTGATGCCGCACAGACCGCCCCCTTAGAAAGGAGGCGGTTCGCCGGTCACAGCGACGTCGCTAGACAGGTAAGTAGTGTGACGGGTCTGGGCGATGTTATGCGCCACGGGCAGCGATTTGCCCGTGTCGCACAACCGATGGGGGCGGGTACCCATGCTAGCGATATCGGTACCGATATCGCAGCGTGTAAAGAGGCCTTAACCCAAATTCCGCACTATTCATGCGAGTAGCGAATAGTGCGGAATTCGGGTTACTCATTACTTTGCAAGTTTTCCCCGTTGATTTGCATTGCACACATTAATTCGGAACGAATACGTGAATATTAGACATTATAGAGACGGGGGAGCCAGCACTGCCTATGAATGGCATGCAACAAATAAAACTTGTAAAATTCACAAATTCATTCCTACTGTATGAGATTTTTAGCAAACAATTGATCAATAATTTGAGCCACCCCTGCCACGTCACAGAAAATCTCAATAGGGGGGTCCTACTCTATATTATATAATTTACCATTGTGCCATACGGTCTCCTAAATATTTTAACACTAGAAGTCCCAGGAATTTCGAGCTCCATAGAGTTCCAATGGTAGAAATATTAAATGACCCATCTCTGGGACTTCTAGTGTTAATAAGCAGAACCATATAAAAGCAACACATGCACCTGTGACATCTCAGAACCGCTCCCATGTTGCAAAGACAGATAACTGCGAATAAAGGCAGTCCAGGTGCCAGCATATGCAGCAAGGCCACACACACCAGCACAATGTCAGAACTGTCCCTCACAGTGTCTGACCAGCAGCTATGGAAAAAAGGCAGAGCAGGCCCAAATAAATGGTGCTTAATTAATGATGCCTATGGAACAGGGTGAGGTAGTTGAATGTGAACAGCCTCTAACATTAGTTTTGATAGTAGCAGAAGGAATTTGCAAACCACACTGGGCGTGCACGGCATAGTGGGGGTCAGCCACCAAACCAATAAATCATTATGGTAAATTATACAATATAGAGTAGGACCCCCCCTATTGCGATTTGCCGTGACGTGGCAGGGGTGGCTCAAATTATTGATCAATTGTTTGCGAAAAATCTCATTTTGCATTATAGCACAGTAGGAGTGAATTTGTGAGTTTTACACTTTTTATTTGGTGCGTGCCAATCATGGGCAGTGCTGGCTCCCCCCTCTCTATAGCGAGTGTTAGACAGTACTCATAATGAGCATAGCGAGTATAAATAGTTAGGAACTCGCTCAACTCTAGTTATTATCTCAAAATGAAATAATTGAATCATTGGTTTTGAGATTCCAATGAAGTCAAACTAATGAACGTCATTTACGATGGATAGGAGAAGAGATTCTGTAGGTTGGCAAATGAAGTGGACTGTTGATCCTGTCATAAGCTTTGATCAGTGGAGGTAGAGATGCTGAGATCCCCACTGATCACTGCAATGAAGGGTAAAAAATTCTTCCCTATTGTCATGCCAGGTACGGAAAAGTACCAAGCGAATGACAAAAGGGAAGGGAAACCCTGTGTCTAGGTAATGGGGAGATGGTGACCCCTGACCAAACCTACTGCTGGTCCCTGGGGTCCTGCACCGCCCTAGAGAGGTTCCAGACCTATGCGCAAGATAACTGATACTAGGTATCCCTAGAGCTGGGCCCTAAATAGAAAACGGGTGGGATGAGCTCTTGGTCAAGCCCACTAAACACTGGAGAAGACCCAAGGAGAACACAGGGGAAAAATACAATAACTACTTATATATAGATGACTCAAGTAGAAGTTCAGCAAATCTTCAGCAACAACACCACAGTGGAGTACAAGCCACTTGCTTGCAACCAAGGCTTGAATGAACTGAATAGTATCACCAGTACCAGTCTAGGGAAGATGGCAGTATTTAAGCATATGGAGAATACTGATAATCAGCGGCTGAATGGAAGGAGGGTCCTAAAGGGGAAGAGCTGAAAACCCAGTAGGACAGGTTGGGGAAGCGCATTGACTCTAAACCCGGTGTCTGTGGTGGCGTCAATGGACACAGGTATGCGTGTCACTGCTGATAATGCTGGGCAGTGGGCATTGAATAGTATGTTAACACACCCTTGTGGGCGAGCTAACATGCTAGGAGTGCAGACTAGTTGAGGGAAATAATGCCCTTGCAACTAGTCCCTGTGCTCATTAGCATATCATAAAGCATATTTAGAAATGCTTTTCTAAAGATCTCTTTTTCTATGCTACTAGATATAGGAACAGTTAGGCAGGGGTTACATATATACACCCAGAACTGCTCGTGGCTCTGGGTGCATATTGCACTTGACAGGTTCCCTTTAAGCGATATTGGCTACTCCATAATGTCTTGCAACTATCACATCACATGGTATAGCACAGCTAATTAGAAACCACTATTATAGCCTGTATAATAGCCAAGGCAGGGAATGCAGCAGCCACATAGATCTATAGAGTCTATATAGTGACAAAACATCACAGCTCACATTCTAACCATAGTAAAAGAAGAAAAAGACATAAAACACTGAACAAACTGTACATATAGTGTGTGACAGCACAGCAATGAAAAAGATAACTGTAGGGATAAAAGAATAATGTGGATTTTAATGGTAGGGATAGAGAGATAGAAGAGTCGCTCTGTGACCAGTTTCCATCCATACATGATGAAGTTGCCTCAAATAAGTTTTTTCAGGAAGTTTTTCAGCACTTTTTGGAAATATTTCATAAGATTTGCTCATCTCTATTGTTTAAGGGATCTTGTTCCCCATCGGTGTAGAGCTGCGGAAATTAATTAAAAAAAAAAATACAACTTATTTGATGCTAATTTACCCTTTTTTGGCAACAGAAGGATTTCATGGAATAGCTGATGTATACATTTACGCTAAAAGTTTACTTCGAACTTGTATGATGGATGGAATTCTGTATCCAAAAATATAAAATATATGGATGGAATGCTATATCCAAAAAATGTAAAAAATAAATCAATGTAAAATATATATTTATATATATTTTATTGAGTATAAAAGTTCCAAAAAAAAGATTTAAATATTTAATGACATCTTTATCCACTTGACCCCGGCCGAATCCGTCCGTGTTCTCATCTTTTATTGAATTAGACCGTTAACCTATTTAATGAAATTGTTAAAAACTTTTACAGCGGAAACTTTTTTTCAGACCAGGTTAGGTCATTCGGGAAATTAGGAGGGGAAACTGGAGCAGATCAAAGTGTCCTGGGAGAAGTAGGTTAGGTATGTTATTAGAGTCAATGAAAAATACAGTACACACACAGTCCGCCATCAGAAGACATTAACATAGCCGTGGACCTTTTTATTCCATTTCTTTCTGTAGTCGTGGCCAAAGGTTTTGGGACTGACCCAAATTTTGGTTCAGTGTTTTTAGAACTTTTAGTTAGATGTTTTTATTGCTACTGTAGTATAAATATACGATTTCATAACTTTGTTTTAATAAAATGTTGACAAATACAGTACAGACCTAAAGTTTGGACACACCTTCTCATCTCTAGAACAACTGTTAAGAGGAGACTTTGTGCAGCAGCCTTCATGGTAAAATAGCTGCTAGGAAACCACTGCTAAGGACAGGCAACAAGCAGAAGAGACTTGTTTGGGCTAAAGAACACAAGGAATGGACATTAGACCAGTGGAAATCTGTGCTTTGGTCTGATGAGTCCAAATTTGAGATCTTTGGATCCAACCACCGTGTCTTTGTAGAAAAGGTGAACGGATGGACTCTACATGGCTGGTTCCCACCGTGAAGCATGGAGGAGGGGTGATGGTGTGGGGGGGCTTTGTTGGTGACACTGTTGGCGATTTATTCAAAAATTGAAGGCATACAGAACCAGCATGGCTACCACAGCATCTTGCAGCGGCGTGCTATTCCATCCGGTTTGCATTTAGTTGGACCATCATTCATTTTTCAACAGGACAATGATCCCAAACACACCTCCAGGCTGTGTAAGGGCTATTTGACTAAGAAGGAGGGAGATGGGGTGCTACGCCAGATGACCTGGCCTCCACAGTCACCAGACCTGAACCCAATCGAGATGGTTTGGGGTGAGCTGGACCGCAGAGTGAAGGCAAAAGGGCCAACAAGTGCTAAGCATCTCTGGGAGCTCCTTCAAGACTGTTGGAAGACCATTTCCGGTGACTACCTCTTGAAGCTCATCAAGAGAATGCCAAGAGTGTGCAAAGCAGTAATCAAAGCAAAAGGTGGCTACTCTGAAGAGCCTAGAATATAAGACATATTTTCAGTTGTTTCACACTTTTGTTAAGTATTTCATTCCACATGTGTTAATTCATAGTTTTGATGCCTTCAATGTGAATCTACAATTTTCAGAGTCATGAAAATAAAAAAAACTCTTTGAATGATAAGGTGTGTCCAAACTTTTGGTCTGTACTGTACATCAAATTTTTGCAAAAACTCAATATTTACAGTGTACCCCTTATTTTATAGACTTCTGAAATTTGCTGGATATCAGCCAAATCCTGACTGATGACCCCTTCTTGTCTAATCGGTGCTTGCAGTGTATCCAAATGTCTGTGTTATTTTGTTCACCCGCTATTTGAGAATTTGACCACGGGTTCTCAATGAGATTGAGATCTGGGCCATTTCCTGGTCATGGACACTAAATATCGATGTTTTGTTCAATGAGCTACTTAGTTATCACTTTTGCTTTATGACGTGGCCTCCAGCATGCCGGATAAGGATTGTCCAAAATCATGACCACGTTGTCCTGAATAATGGGAAAAGTTGCTCTTGGAGGAGGTTTAGATCCCATACTTTATTCATGGCAGTGTTCTTAGTCAAAATTGTGAGTGAGCCTCCTCCATGGATGCTAAATAATCCTACTGTCACACAATATTTAGTTCTAAACTTGCTGAGTATCATGGCGGCATCACACGCTGTTCAGACTCTGACACACGTCACTATACTTTCTCTGGTGCCTCTGAGTTGTACAGGCAGGCTCAGGCATCGACCAGCTGTATGCTCAGTAGTGATCAAATTTCTGCTAGCCTGCTAGTTACCTTTTGCATCACATGTTGCGGGGAGACCTATCACAGTTACTCCCCGCCTTTTTAAGATGGAGGAATCTGTCTTCCTATGCCAACTATAGCTTTCTGCTAAACCAGTCGGTGTGCTATTGTGGTCCAGTTATTGGTGATTTACTGTGTGCTGTGGAATTCCTCCTGTCATCTGGTTGTTTCCTCCCTGCTCTTAATTTTCCTCTTTATCATTTGTTGCCTGATTACTCAGTGTGAGCGTTCTGCATGCTAGAGTTTTGGTTTCCCCAGTTTGTTCCTAGCTGTGAGTTCCACCACTCCTGTCCTGGTCCTCCCCTGGGGTGGTAGACAAGGGGTATTACATCAGTGCTGGCTAAGAGCAAGGAAAGGAAGGCGGCCCAGACAGCATCACCATTAGATGTATCTCTTGGAGTAAGAACAGCTAGGGCCCTCTTGTTCCCTCACACCCCTAGACACCTACACATGAATGGTCTCAGAGGTCTTTATTGTTGGCAGACACAGCACTTTTCTTCTCCGGACAATCATTCTTTCATATGTTTCTCAACAGTCTGAAGGGGCCTTCATCAGAAAAAAAATAACTTTGTAGGAAGTACATGGATGGGACTTCAGAGGATTAGTGGATAACAAAAGCCCATTGTGATAAACTCCAAGCACTGATGAGCCAAGAAGGGAAGAAGTCCTGAAAAATAAGGGGCAACGCTGTAAATATTGAGTCTTTGCATAACCTTTTTGTATTTGTCAATAAAAGATTAAAAAATAATGAAAATGTATAATTGTACTTCAGAAACTATAGAAACATAAAAAGATCTAGATACACTGAAGCACCAAATTTTGTAAAAAAACACAATTCATGCCAGTATCAATTTTTTGGGACCACTACTGTATGCATATAATAATATTTATTCATTTATATAGCGCTATTAATTCCATAGCGCTTTACATACATTGGCAACACTGTCCCCATTGGGGCTCACAATCTAAATTCCCTATCGGTATGCTTTTGGAGTGTGGGAGGAAACCGGAGAACCCGGAGGAAACCCACGCAAACACGGGGAGAACATACAAGCTCCTTGCAGATGGTGTCCTTGGTGGGATTTGAACTCAGGACCCCAGCGCTGCAAGACTGCAGTGCTAACCACTGAGCCACCCAAAGACTGCAGTGCTAACCACTGAGCCACCACAAGATTGCAGTGCTAACCACTGAGCTACCACAAGACTGCAGTGCTAACCACTGAGCCACCACAAGACTGCAGTGCTAACAACTGAGCCACCACAAGACTGCAGTGCTAACCACTGAGCTACCACAAGACTGCAGTGCTAACCACTGAGCCACCACAAGACTGCAGTGTCAGCCAATGAGCCTCTGTCAGTTCGGGATAGTATTAATACAGTCATGAGTGAAAGTGTTGGCACTAGTGGTGAACGAACTGTTCGGGTGCTCGGAACTCGTTTACAGAGTATAATGGAAGTCAATGGAGAACTCCATTCCCCATTGACTTCCATTATATTCAGGAAACAAGTTCACTCATCACTTGTTGGCACTCATGAAATTATGTCAGAAAATAAAGAATTTCTCCTTGAAAATTATTACAATTACACATATTTTTTCTTATACACACATTTATTTTCTTTGTGTGTATTAGAACAACAAAAACAATAAAAAGGGAAAAAAAGGCAAATTGGACAAAATTTCACACAAAACTCCAAAAATGGGCCGGACAAAATTGTTGGCACCCTCAACTTAATTTGGTTGCACACAATTTGGAATAAATACCTACATTCAGTCGTTCTCTATACCCATCCCCAAGCTTCTTCCTCCTCTCACCTGGAATCTCTGACTCTTCTTTATGATCTGGTCTCTCCTCTTCTCTCCTCTTCTCCCCTCTATTCTTCTCTTCTCTTCTCTCCTCTTCTCTTCTCCCCTCTTCTCTTCTCCCCTATATTCTTCTCTTCTCTCCTCTTCTCTTCTCTTCTCCTCTTCTCTCCTCCTCTCTTCTCTTCTCTCCTCTTCTCTTCTCCCCTCTATTCTTCTCTCCTCTTCTCTTCTCCCCTCTATTCTTCTCTTCTCTTCTCTCCTCTTCTCTTCTCTCCTCTTCTCTTCTCCCCTCTATTCTTCTCCCCTCTATTCTTCTCTTCTCTTCTCTCCTCTTCTCTTCTCTCCTCTTCTCTTCTCCCCTCTATTCTTCTCTTCTCTTCTCCCCTCTTCTCTTCTCTTCTCTTCTCCCCTCTTCTCTTCTCTTCTCTTCTCCCCTCTTCTCTTCTCTCCTCTTCTCTTCTCCCCTCTTCTCTCCTCCCCTCTATTCTTCTCTTCTCTCCTCTTCTCTTCTCCCCTCTATTCTTCTCTTCTCTTCTCTTCTCTTCTCTTCTCTTCTCTTCTCTTCTCTTCTCTTCTCTTCTCTCCTCTCCTCTCCTCTTCTCTCCTCTCCTCTCCTCTTCTCTTCTCTTCTCTTCTCCCCTCTTCTCTTCTCTTCTCTTCTCCCCTCTTCTGTTCTCTCAACAACAATTGTAAGATTTCTCCCCAGGTGTCAATGGGATTTAGCTCCGGACTCATTGCTGCCACTTCAGAACCCTCCAGCGCTTTGTTTCAATCCATTTCTGGGGGCCTCTTGAAGTGATTGGGGTCATTGTCCTAATGGAAGACCCCTGACCTAGGACTATACTCAGCTTTCTGACACTGGGCTCTACATTGCCACCCAAAATCCTTTGGTGATCTTCAGATTTCATGATGTACAAATTCAAGACCCCCAGTGCCAGAGGCAGCAAAACATCCCCAGGACATCTCTAGCCTCCACCATGTGTGACTGTAGGTGCTGTGTTCTTTTCTTTGTGAAGAAAGAAACAAAGTTTCAATTTTCAGCTCACCATATTCCTGGATAGTCCATATCAGTGGATGATGCAGGGATAGTAAACCGAAGAAGACCACAGCACTACAGGAGGCAGAAGAGGAATCCAGCAATGACATCCAAGTAAAAATAGTAGAAATGTATTTAATCCATCTAAAAATAGAAGATGAATTCAAGGTGAAAAAAATAGAGAGGACGTGTTTCGGGCTGTGTCCTTATTCAGAGTCTCAGTGTTCTTTTCTTTGTAGGTCCTCATTCCGGTTTTGGTAAACAATAGAATGACGTGCTTTACCAAAACGCTCTATCTTGGTCTCATCTGTCCACAACACGCTTTCCCAGAGGCATTTTGGCTTACGTACATTGTTGCAAACTGCAGTCTAGCTTTTTTCTGACTCTGTATCAGTAGTGGGGTCCTCCTGGGTCTCCTCCATAGTGTTTCATTTCATTCCAATGAAGAAAGATATTTTGCACTGACACTGATGCCCACTGAGCCTGCAGGACAGCTTGAATTTCTTTGGCACTTGATTGGTGCTTATCCAACATCCGCACTATCCTGTGTTACCGCCGTTCATCCAGTTTTCCCTGCCGTCCATGTCCAGGGAGATTATGTACAGTATCATGGATTATAGACATCTTCACTATGTTGTACACTGTAGACAAAGGGACATCAAGATCTCTGGAGATGGACTTGTAACCTGATATTTTTTAGCAATTATATATATATATATATATATATATATATATATATATACCGTACAGACCAAAAGTTTGGACACATGTTCTCATTCAATGAGTTTTCTTTATTGTCCTGATTCTGAAAATTGTAGCTTCACATTGAAGGCAGCATCAAAACTATGAATTAAAACATGTGGAATGAAATACTTAACAAAAAAGTGTGAAACAACTGAAAATATGTCTTATATTCTAGGTTCTTCAAAGTAGCCACCTTTTGCTGTGATTACTGCTTTGCACACTCTTGGCATTCCCTTGATGAGCTTCAAGAGGTAGTAACCGGAAATGGTTTTCCAACAGTCTTGAAGGAGTTCCCAGAGATGCTTAGCACTTGTTGGCCCTTTTGCCTTCACTCTGCGGTCCAGCTCACCCCAAACCATCTCAATTGGGTTCAGGTCTGGTGACTGTGGAGGCCAGGTCATCTGGCGTAGCACCCCATCACTCTCCTTCTTGGTCAAATAGCCCTTACACAGCCTGGAGGTGTGTTTGGGGTCATTGTCCTGTTGAAAAATAAATGATGGTCCAACTAAACACAAACCGGATGGAATAGCACGCCGCTGCAAGATGCTGTGGTAGCCATGCTGGTTCGGTATGCCTTCAATTCTGAATAAATCCCCAACAGTGTCAGCAGCAAAGCCCCCCCACACCATCACACCTCCTCCTCCATGCTTCACGGTGGGAACCAGCCATGTAGAGTCCATCCGTTCACCTTTTCTACAAAGACACAGTGGCTAATCCAAAGATCTCAAATTTGGACTCATCAGACCAAAGCACAGATTTCCACTGGTCTAATGTCCATTCCTTGTGTTCTTTAGCCCAAACAAGTCTCTTCTGCTTGTTGCCTGTCCTTAGCAGTGGTTTCTTAGCAGCTATTTTACCATGAAGGCTGCTGCACAAAGTCTCCTCTTAACAGTTGTTCTAGAGATGAGAAGGTGTGTCCAAACTTTTGGTCTGTAATATATATATATATATATATATATATATATATATATATATATATATATATATATATATATATATATATATATATATATATGTATATGTGTGCAGTATATAACATGTCACTGGAGAATTGTTCTGCTTATTGTATACTCTCCTGGAGCTTTTGGAGCTGTCCAGTGCTGAAGCACAGAAGCTTACACATAGCTGGTATTCTATTCTATTCCACCTAATGTATAGTAGTGAGGAGCAAAAACATTTACAGGACTCAGAAGTAACCAGTGCAAAAGTACCACCAATCAGTGCTGTAGTACCAAAACTTATCTCACGGATGGATCATCAATATATAAGTAATGGACAACTACTTTAAAAGGAATGCGTCACCCCATTTGGCGTATGTCACCTATTGGGCATACAGGATACATAGTCACACCTAGATGGCTCCTTCTTGAAAACCCATCTTTTATTCCTTTATGGTAATGAGTTCTTCCAGGCTATGGGGCGGATGCTGCATCCACACTTCATGGGGCGGATGCTGCCTCCACACTTCATGGGGCGGATGCTGCATCCACTCTTCATGGGGCGGATGCTGCATCCACACTTCATGGGGCGGATGCTGCATCCACACTTCATGGGGCGGATGCTGCATCCACACTTCATGGGGCGGATGCTGCATCCACACTTCATGGGGCGGATGCTGCATCCACACTTCATGGGACGGATGCTGCATCCACACTTCATGGGGCGGATGCTGCCTCCACACTTCATGGGGCGGATGCTGCCTCCACACTTCATGGGGCGGATGCTGCATCCACACTTCATGGGGCGGATGCTGCATCCACACTTCATGGGGCGGATGCTGCCTCCACACTTCATGGGACGGATGCTGCATCCACACTTCATGGGACGGATGCTGCATCCACACTTCATGGGGCGGATGCTGCCTCCACACTTCATGGGGCGGATGCTGCCTCCACACTTCATGGGGCGGATGCTGCATCCACACTTCATGGGGCGGATGCTGCATCCACACTTCATGGGGCGGATGATGCCTCCACACTTCATGGGGCGGATGCTGCATCCACACTTCATGGGACGGATGCTGCATCCACACTTCATGGGGCGGATGCTGCCTCCACACTTCATGGGGCGGATGCTGCCTCCACACTTCATGGGGCGGATGCTGCATCCACACTTCATGGGGCGGATGCTGCCTCCACACTTCATGGGGCGGATGCTGCATCCACACTTCATGGGGCGGATGCTGCATCCACACTTCATGGGGCGGATGCTGCATCCACACTTCATGGGGCGGATGCTGCATCCACACTTCATGGGGCGGAAGCTACATCCACACTTCATGGGGCGGATGCTGCATCCACACTTCATGGGGCGGATGCTGCATCCACACTTCATGGGGCGGATGCTGCATCCACACTTCATGGGGCGGATGCTGCATCCACACTTCATGGGGCGGATGCTGCCTCCACACTTCATGGGGCAGATGCTGCATCCACACTTCATGGGGCGGATGCTGCATCCACACTTCATGGGGCGGATGCTGCCTCCACACTTCATGGGGCAGATGCTGCATCCACACTTCATGGGGCGGATGCTGCATCCACACTTCATGGGGCAGATGCTGCATCCACACTTCATGGGGCGGATGCTGCATCCACACTTCATGGGGCGGATGCTGCCTCCACACTTCATGGGGCGGATGCTGCATCCACACTTCATGGGGCGGATGCTGCATCCACACTTCATGGGGCAGATGCTGCATCCACACTTCATGGGGCGGATGCTGCATCCACACTTCATGGGGCGGATGCTGCCTCCACACTTCATGGGGCAGATGCTGCATCCACACTTCATGGGGTGGATACTACCTCCACGCTGCATTCTCCTGGCCATCTCCTGCCGTCAGTGTCACTGTGTCCCTGTGTCTTCTGCTCCTTGTCCTGAAATCCTGCGCCCGAGTCCTGCAATTTCTGCCATTACACTTTATTGTTCCACCGTCCTATGGGCACAGGCGTCACGCTCCTCCTGCGCAGGCGTCGGTGATCGCTGTGGAAGTGCAGTGATCTCCGGCACAGGTAGGACTATTCTCAGCAGTCTGTACCCCGTCTGCCCAGATCAATAGGTTAGATACATCAAATGGGGTGACAGATTCCCTTTAAAGCAAAGAGATGGAGGTGAATACTCTCACCATTTGTGGGCAGGCATGATTCGGTTTTAAGAAAAAATCAATCAAGTTTTTGTAATCATTGATAAGTTGGCAGCCTTTCTCATCCTTTATGGGAAATGGTCTACAGGTGTTTGCTATGTAATCTGAGAGCAGCATAATATAGTGGCAGAGACTCTGATTCCAGTGATGTATCATTAACTGGTTTCAATAAAATCAGTGTTTTATCAGCAGGAGATTATCACTACAGGTTTAGCTTCTCTGCCTCCTGAATCCGCCTCTATCACTCATTAGCAGCTGTCTGCCTATTCACAGTGTACAGATAAAGCTGCCAATCAGTAGTGTAGGCAGGTTTTAATAAAATCACTGTTTTCTCTTCTGCAGATTTAGCATTTCCCTGAATGTTAAGCGCTGTATAACCCCACCCCCACCACTGATTGTCATCTTTCTGCCTATGCACAGTGTACACAGATAGCTGCCTATCAGTAGTGTTTGCTGTGTTGTATTTCACATTTGTAAAAATTGCAAAAAATTGATATTGCCCAATATCAGCAGGGAAGGTAGAAGTCTAATGCTGGGTGTCCTTGGCTTAATACTAGTTTACTTAATGTATTTACTGTATAGTCACCCTGCATAGTCTGTATAGACTTCACCTCCCGCAGGAGGATTAGCACCCTCATCATCCCATCACCGGGCTGCAGATCACCTGCTCATATCTGCTCACATTAACAACTTTCACACCGGGATCAGGTCGCACCGCGCTGTTTATTCATGATATCAAACATGACCGAAACAGATGCTTAATCCCTTCTACAAACAGCGCATCTCCAGCAGAACGCGCAAAAGTCACAGCAAATATTTACTCTACAGCGAACATAAGCTGCACTATTTACACAGCAATGGTTCTGTCTGGCGGGGGGGGGGGAATCACACAATGCAGCGAACAATGCATCACACAATGCATCACACAATGCACCACACAATACAGCTCACATAATGCATCACACAATGCATCACACAATGCAACACACAATGCATCACACAATGCAACACACAATGGATCACACAATGCATCACACAATGCATCACACAATGTATCACACAATGCATCACACAATGCAACACACAATGCATCACACAATGCAACACACAATGGATCACACAATGCATCACACAATGCATCACACAATGCATCACACAATGCAACACACAATGCATCACACAATGCATCACACAATGCAACACACAATGCAGCACACAATGCATCACACAATGCATCACACAATGCATCACACAATGCAACATACAATGCACCACACAATACAGCTCACAATGCAGCACACAATGCATCAGACAATGCAACACACAATGTATCGCACAATGCATCGCACAATGCATCACACAATGCAACACACAATGCAGCACACAATGCATCACACAATGCATCACACAATGCAACACACAATGCAGCACACAATATAGCTCACAATGCAACACACAATGCATCGCACAATGCAGCACACAATGCAACACAATGCAGCACACGCAATGCATCACACAATGCACCACACAATGCATCACACAATGCATCACACAATGCATCACACAATGCAGCGCACAATACATCACACAATGCATCACACAACCCATCGCACAATGCATCACACAATGCATCACACAATCCATTGCACAATGCATCACACAATGCATCACACAACCCATCGCACAATGCATCACACAATGCATCACACAATGCATCACAATACAGCTCACAAAGCAGCTCACAATGCATCACACAATACATCACACAATGCATCACGCAATGCATCACACAATGCATCACACAATGCAGCGCACAATGCAGCACACAATGCATCACACAATACAGCACACAGTGCATCACACAATGCAACGCACAATGCATCACACAATGCAGCGCACAATGCAACACACAATATATCACACAATGCAGCGCACAATGCAACACACAATGCATCACACAATACAGCTCACAATGCATCACACAATGCATCACACAATGCATCACACAATGCAGCACACAATGCAACACACAATGCATCACACAATGTAGCACACAATGCAGCACACAATGCATCACACAATGCATCACAAAATGCAACACACAATGTATCACACAATGCATCACACAATGCAACACAAAATGCAGCACACAATGCATCACACAATGCATCACACAATGCATCACACAATGCAACATACAATGCACCACACAATACAGCTCACAATGCAGCACACAATGCATCAGACAATGCAACACACAATGTATCGCACAATGCATCGCACAATGCATCACACAATGCAACACACAATGCAGCACACAATATAGCTCACAATGCAACACACAATGCATCACACAATGCATCACACAATGCAACACACAATGCAACACAATGCAGCACACACAATGCATCACACAATGCACCACACAATGCATCACACAATGCATCACACAATGCAGCGCACAATACATCACACAATGCATCACACAACCCATCGCACAATGCATCACACAATGCATCACACAATCCATCGCACAATGCATCACACAATGCATCACACAACCCATCACACAATGCATCACACAATGCATCACACAATGCATCACAATACAGCTCACAAAGCAGCTCACAATGCATCACACAATACATCACACAATGCATCACGCAATGCATCACACAATGCATCACACAATGCAGCGCACAATGCAGCACGCAATGCATCACACAATGTAGCACACAGTGCATCACACAATGCAACGCACAATGCATCACACAATGCAGCGCACAATGCAACACACAATATATCACACAATGCAGCGCACAATGCAACACACAATGCATCACACAATACAGCTCACAATGCATCACACAATGCATCACACAATGCATCACACAATGCAGCACACAATGCAACACACAATGCATCACACAATGTAGCACACAATGCAACACACAATGCAGCACACAATGCATCACACAATGCATCACAAAATGCAACACACAATGTATCACACAATGCATCACACAATGCAACACAAAATGCAGCACACAATGCATCACACAATGCATCACACAATGCAACATACAATGCACCACACAATACAGCTCACAATGCAGCACACAATGCATCAGACAATGCAACACACAATGTATCGCACAATGCATCGCACAATGCATCACACAATGCAACACACAATGCAGCACACAATGCATCACACAATGCAACACACAATGCAGCACACAATATAGCTCACAATGCAACACACAATGCATCACACAATGCATCACACAATGCAGCACACAATGCAACACAATGCAGCACACACAATGCATCACACAATGCACCACACAATGCATCACACAATGCATCACACAATGCATCACACAATGCAGCGCACAATACATCACACAATGCATCACACAACCCATCGCACAATGCATCACACAATGCATCACACAATCCATCGCACAATGCATCACACAATCCATCGCACAATGCATCACACAATGCATCACACAACCCATCGCACAATGCATCACACAATGCATCACACAATGCACCGCACGATGCATCACACAATGCAACACACAATGCACCACACAATGTATCACACAATGCATCACGCAATCCATCACACAATGCATCACACAATGCATCACACAATGCATCACACAATCCATCACACAATGCATCACACAATGCATCACACAATCCATCGCACAATGCAGTGCACAATTTATCACACAATGCATCACACAATGCACCACACAATGCACCAAACAATGCATCACACAATGCATCGCACAATGTAGCACACAATGCATCACACAATGCAGCACACAATGCAGCACACAATGCATCACACAATGCAGCACACAATGCAGCACACAATGCAGCACACAATGCATCACACAATGCACCACACAATGCATCACACAATCCATCGCATAATGCATCACACAATGCATCACACAATCCATCACACAAAGCATCACATGGTGCAGCACACAATCCATCGTACAATGCATCGCACAATGCATCACACAATGCATCACACAATCCATCCCACAGTGCATCACACAATGCATCACACAATGCAGCGCACAATGCATCACACAATCCATCGCACAATGCATCACACAATGCATCGCACAATGCAGCGCACAATGCATCACACAATCCATCGCACAATGCAACACACAATGCATCACACAATCCATCGCACAATGCATCACACAATGCATCACACAATGCATCACACAATGCAACACACAATGCATCACACAATGCATCCCACAATCCATCCCACAATGCATCACACAATGCATCACACAATCCATCGCACAATGCATCACATAATGGACCACACAATGCATCACACAATGCAGCGCACAATGCATCACACAATCCATCGCAGAATGCATCACACAATGCATCACACAATACATCACACAATGCAGCGCACAATCCATCGCACAATGCATCACACAATGCAGCGCACAATGCATCACACAATCCATCGCACAATGCATCACACAATGCATCACACAATGCAGCGCACAATGCATCACACAATCCATCACACAATCCATCGCACAATGCGTCACACAATGCATCACACAATCCATCCCACAATACATCACACAATGCAGCACACAATGCATCACACAATGCATCGCACAATGCATCACACAATGCATCACACAATGCATCACACAATGCAGCGCACAATGCAGCACACAATCCATCGCACAATGCATCGCACAACGCATCACACAATGCATCACACAATGCATCACACAATCCATCACACAATGCATCACACAATGCATCACACAATGCATCACACAATGCATCGCACAAGGCATCACACAATGCATCACACAATCCATCGCACAATGCATCACACAATGCATCACACAATGCATCACACAATGCATCACACAATGCATCGCACAAGGCACCACACAATGCATCACACAATCCATCGCACAATGCATCACACAATGCATCACACAATGCATCGCACAAGGCATCACACAATGCATCACACAATCCATCGCACAATGCATCATACAATGCATGACACAATCCATCGCACAATGCAACACCACAATGCATCACACAATCCATCCCACAATGCATCACACAATGCAACACCACAATGCATCACACAATCCATCCCACAATGCATCACACAATGCATCACACAATGCATCACACAATCCATCGCACAATGCATCACACAATGCATCGCACAACGCATCACACAATGCATCACACAATGCATCACACAGTCCATCACACAATCCATCACACAATGCATCACACAATGCAGCGCACAATGCAGCGCACAATGCATCGCACAACGCATCACACAATGCATCACACAATCCATCGCACAATGCATCACACAATGCATCGCACAACGCATCACACAATGCATCACACAATGCATCGCACAATGCGTCACACAATGCATCACACAATGCATCACACAATGCAGCGCACAATGCATCGCACAATCCATCACACAATGCATCACACAATGCAACACACAATGCATCACACAATGCATCATACAATTCATCACACAATGCATCACACAATCCATCACACAAAGCATCACACAATCCATCGCACAATGCAGCACACAATGCATCGCACAATGCATCACACAATGCAGCGCACAATGCAGCGCACAATCCATCACACAATGCATCACACAATGCATCACACAATGCAGCACACAATACATCACACAATGCAACACACAATGCATCACACAATGCAGCACACAATACATCACACAATGTATCACACAATGCACCACACAATGCACCACACAATGCATCACACAATGCAGCGCACAATGCATCACACAATCCATTGCACAATGCATCACACAATGCATCACACAATCCATCGCACAATGCATCACACAATGCATCACACAATGCATCACACAATGCATCACACAATGCATCGCACAAGGCACCACACAATGCATCACACAATCCATCGCACAATGCATCACACAATGCATCACACAATGCATCACACAATGCATCGCACAATGCATCGCACAAGGCATCACACAATCCATCACACAATCCATCGCACAATGCCTCATACAATGCATGACACAATCCATCGCACAATGCAACACCACAATGCATCACACAATCCATCCCACAATGCATCACACAATGCAACACCACAATGCATCACACAATCCATCCCACAATGCATCACACAATGCATCACACAATGAATCACACAATCCATCGCACAATGCATCACACAATGCATCGCACAACGCATCACACAATGCATCACACAATGCATCACATAGTCCATCACACAATGCATCACACAATGCATCACACAATGCAGCGCACAATGCAGCGCACAATTCATCGCACAACGCATCACACAATGCATCACACAATCCATCGCACAATGCAGTGCACAATGCATCACACAATGCAACACACAATCCATCGCACAATGCATCACACAATGTAGCACACAATGCATCGCCCAATGCATCACACAATGCATCACACAATGCATCACACAATCCATCGCACAATGCAACACACAATGCATCGCACAATGCATCACACAATGCAGCGCCAATGTTACACACCACTCCGCCTATAATCTGACGATTACAGTCGGAATAAGGCTGGAAATAGAAAATCCATCCTGTAACACATAAAGCTTTATAGGAGATGACATATGACTGCAAAATCGGCTCCAGATTACAGATTATATCTCCATGTACAGCGGCTTTATATGTACAGATGACATTACTGCACCACTATCCATCTAATATCTATCTATCTATCCCTCTATCTATCAATCGATCAATCTATGTATCTATCTATCTATCCATGTATATATCTATCTATTATCGATAATAACTATTTATTTTTTTATCCATCTATCTATTATCTATTTATCTATCCCTCTATCTATCTATCTATCTATCTATCCCTATATCTATCTATCTATCTGTATCTATCTATCTATCTATCTATCTATCTGTATCTATCTATCCATCCCTCTATCTATCCCTCTATCTATCCCTCTATCTATCTATCCCTCTATCTATCCCTCTATCTATCCCTCTATCTATCCCTCTATCTATCTATCTATCCCTCTATCTATCCCTCTATCTATCTATCTATCTATCTATCCCTCTATCTATCCCTCTATCTATCCCTCTATCTATCTATCCCTCTATCTATCCCTCTATCTATCTATCCATCTATCTATCTATCTATCTATCTATTATCTATCCCTCTATCTATTATCTATCCCTCTATCTATCTATCCCTCTAGCTATCTATCTATCCCTCTATCTATCCCTCTATCTATCCCTCTATCTATCTATCTATCTATCCATCCCTCTATCTATCCCTCTATCTATCTATCTATCTATCCCTCTATCTATCCCTCTATCTATTATCTATCCCTCTATCTATCTAGCTATCTATCTATCCATCTATCTATCTATCTATCCCTATATCTATTATCTATCTATCTATCCCTCTATCTATCCCTCTATCTATCCCTCTATCTATCTATTATCTATCTATCCCTCTATCTATCCCTCTATCTATTATCTATCCCTCTATCTATCTATCTATTATCTATCTATCCCTCTATCTATCTATCTATCCCTCTATCTATTATCTATCTATCCCTCTATCTATCTATCTATCTATCCCTCTATCTATTATCTATCTATCCCTCTATCTATCTATCTATCTATCTATCTATCTATCCCTCTATCTATTATCTATCTATCCCTCTATCTATCTATCTATCTATCTATCCCTCTATCTATTATCTATCTATCTATCTATCTATCTATCTATCTATCTATCTATCCCTCTATCTATTATCTATCTATCTATCTATTATCTATCTATCCCTCTATCTATCTATCCCTCTATCTATTATCTATCTATCTATCTATCCCTCTATCTATCCATCCTTAAAAAAAAATACTATCTGAGTTTACCATGTTTAAAAAACATCAGTATCTTCTGTATTCTGTGTAGTTCTGTACTTGGCCACTAGAGGGAAGCAGGCAATTATTCCTTATCACCTCCAGTGTTGTGTCTTTTGCACAGAAAGGATGGGGACATTATTAATCTTTTGTGGATTATTTCCTCAATAAAGTAAAAATCCCACTGCACAGTATATATAGGATAAGACCCCCGGATGGACGACCCCTTGAGGATCTGATTTCTACATTAAAAACACAGAGAACAGACTTCTCATGATGCTCGTGTTTCCATAGTACATTTGTATCACACTGCATTCCACCTCCAGTATATGTATATATGTGTGTGACTGTCATAGGGCTCACTGAGGAACAGCAGCTGCTGTATAAATGTATCAGTGCAGCAATTCTGCTGATTATTAAGGGGGAGTATTGTGGAAAGTTCTCCTGATTATTGGGGTTGGGGTGGGGGTGGGGGGGGGGGTAGGGAAATATGCAAAGTACAGTTACAAAATAGCATTATTCCTTATGTATACAGTTAGGTCCAGAAATATTTGGACAGTGACACAATTTTGGCGAGTTGGGCTCTGCATGCCACCACATTGGATTTGAAATGAAACCTCTACAACAGAATTCAAGTGCAGATTGTAACGTTTAATTTGAAGGTTTGAACAAAAATATCTGATAGAAATTGTAGGAATTGTCACATTTCTTTACAAACACTCCACATTTTAGGAGGTCAAAACTAATTGGACAAATAAACCAAACCCAAACAAAATATTTTTATTTTCAATATTTTGTTGCGAATCCTTTGGAGGCAATCACTGCCTTAAGTCTGGAACCCATGGACATCACCAAACGCTGGGTTTCCTCCTTCTTAATGCTTTGCCAGGCCTTTACAGCCGCAGCCTTCAGGTCTTGCTTGTTTGTGGGTCTTTCCGTCTTAAGTCTGGATTTGAGCAAGTGAAATGCATGCACAATTGGGTTAAGATCTGGTGATTGACTTGGCCATTGCAGAATGTTCCACTTTTTTGCACTCATGAACTCCTGGGTAGCTTTGGCTGTATGCTTGGGGTCATTGTCCATCTGTACTATGAAGCGCCGTCCGATCAACTTTGCGGCATTTGGCTGAATCTGGGCTGAAAGTATATCCCGGTACACTTCAGAATTCATCCGGCTACTCTTGTCTGCTGTTATGTCATCAATAAACACAAGTGACCCAGTGCCATTGAAAGCCATGCATGCCCATGCCATCACGTTGCCTCCACCATGTTTTACAGAGGATGTGGTGTGCCTTGGATCATGTGCCGTTCCCTTTCTTCTCCAAACTTTTTTCTTCCCATCATTCTGGTACAGGTTGATCTTGGTCTCATCTGTCCATAGAATACTTTTCCAGAACTGAGCTGGCTTCATGAGGTGTTTTTCAGCAAATTTAACTCTGGCCTGTCTATTTTTGGAATTGATGAATGGTTTGCATCTAGATGTGAACCCTTTGTATTTACTTTCATGGAGTCTTCTCTTTACTGTTGACTTAGAGACAGATACACCTACTTCACTGAGAGTGTTCTGGACTTCAGTTGATGTTGTGAATGGGTTCTTCTTCACCAAAGAAAGTATGCGGCGATCATCCACCACTGTTGTCATCCGTGGACGCCCAGGCCTTTTTGAGTTCCCAAGCTCACCAGTCAATTCCTTTTTTCTCAGAATGTACCCGACTGTTGATTTTGATACTCCAAGCATGTCTGCTATCTCTCTGATGGATTTTTTCTTTTTTTTCAGCCTCAGGATGTTCTGCTTCACCTCAATTGAGAGTTCTTTAGACCGCATGTTGTCTGGTCACAGCAACAGCTTCCAAATGCAAAACCACACACCTGTAATCAACCCCAGACCTTTTAACTACTTCATTGATTACAGGTTAATGAGGGAGACACCTTCAGAGTTAATTGCAGCCCTTAGAGTCCCTTGTCCAATTACTTTTGGTCCCTTTAAAAAGAGGAGGCTATGCATTACAGAGCTATGATTCCTAAACCCTTTCTCCGATTTGGATGTGAAAACTCTCATATTGCAGCTGGGAGTGTGCACTTTCAGCCCATATTATATATATAATTGTATTTCTGAACATGTTTTTGTAAACAGCTAAAATAATAAAACTTGTGTCACTGTCCAAATATTTCTGACCCTGACTGTATAATCAGATAGCCATTAATATAGCATGACTATTACAGGAAATTTGTCACCAAGATGTTGCCACCCAATCTAAGAGCAGAATAATATACAGAGACAGAGACCCTGATTCCAGTGATGTGTCACTTACTGGGCTGCTTGCTGTAATTTTGATAAAATCACAGATGTAGGCTGTGAGCCCTCGCGGGCAGGGTCCTCTCTCCTCTTATACCAGTCTGTCTTGTACTGTAAATGATTGTTGTACGTATACCCTGTCTCACTTGTAAAGCGCCATGGAATAAATGGCGCTATAATAATAAATAATAATAATAATCTATCAGCAGGGAATTATCACTTAAGGACTAGTAAACCTGCTGCCATGTTGTGCTCCATATTCATGAGCTCTGAATTATTTCCTCATGCACCACCTATTGGCAGCTTTCTGCCTATGCACAGTGCACACACAAAACCGCCAATCAGTGGTGTGTCATCCCCAAAAAAAATAAAATATAAAAAAATGCTGCCAGCTCACCTAGCTGGTTCCTTATTCTGAGAGCTTGGAAATCAATTTTAGCAAATGTGGAACTTAATGAAAAAAGGTTAATTTCCAGCTGTTTATAAAATAATATATCTTTGCACCGTGTTAGCCAGTAGAGATAAAATATAAAATAAAATAAATAAATAATAAATAAATAAAAATAAATAAATTTATAAAATAATAAGCTTTATTGCAGATAAAAAGCAAAAAAAATCATATTTGCAAGTGGCTGCTATCTCTGGCCGTATTAATTTCATCCAAATGCAATCAAATATTTTTCATTTTAATCAGTGAAGGGTGATACAGAGCTCAGCATTCAGAGAAATTGGAAAACAGCAACAAACTACAGCAAGCAGCCCAGAAAGTAATCGATTGCTGCAATCAGGGTCTACTCCCCTACATCATTTTGCTCTCTGATTGGGTAGCAAATGTGACGCCCCTGGACTATCAGGTCGTCACAGGGTACTGCACAATCAACCCTCCCGTGCAGTATCCACCTCCCGCTTGGTTATGGGTCCCTAACCAAATGGTGTTGCCTCCAACAGCAAATCAAACCCTAGATTCACCCTGCACCACACCCACCAGACACACCAGTGGATGGCTTGAGTGGAATAGAGTCGCCCACCTGGGGGGTCAGGGAGGGGAGGTGAGGAAGTGTAGTCAGTCTGAAGTGGAGTGAAGTAATGAGTGGTGGTGAGAGAGTAGCCCTCGAGCTGTGAGGAGCTCTGAGGAGGTCGGGAGCGGTGACTTCCATAAGGAAACTGTCTAGGTAGCAGACGGTGGTCTGGAACTAGTAGGAGCTGGACCCCCGATCGTAGGATATCGTGACAAGGGGCTCGAATCTGTCAAGCAGGACAGCCGGCGGCCTTGCACCATCACCGGGCTGGGACCGAGGCACGACGGGGTACGTGGACCCTAGGTCGGGGAGTAACTGCATGCAACCTGATAATTTACCTGTGGAGAACGGAGCCTTCAAGATTCGTTCCCAACCGCTCCAAAATCGGGGCACTAAAGCAACGAGGGGGATAGGACTTTCCATCGAAAACGGTCCAGAAAATCCCAAGCGTGAGCCCTGAGAGCAGGCTCCCACACTTAGCCATAGTGGGGAACGGGGCCCGGCAAGTTTCACACTACCGGGACCACTAGAGAAGTAAACTTAGTACCAGGAGGCAGGTCACAGATCACCAGGCAGCACCACTGGGGTCGAGACCCGAACTAGCTCCCTTCAGCAGCAGTGGTATCCAGAGATTTGGTTTACCTGGTTGTCGGTGTCAGCTTAATGGACTGAGTGAGTACGAGGGTGATCCCTGTTCCCCACGGCCTTATCCACACACTGAGTTCCGGGGCATTCCCCCTACCCGTGGAGGGTCACAACACCTGGCTGCCCCCCGTCATCACTCCGGGTACTCCCCAACGGCAGCGGCGGTATTCACCCCAGTTACCGCGCACCACAAGTGGTGTCACAAACTCTATAATCCCTTGTAAATACCCCCTTCATTTGAGTGGCCGCACGACCCCCGGGTCCGGAGACCCTCAAGCCACTGAGAACCCGGTGCCGAGCAGCCCGGCTGCGTCTACGGGGGCGGCCCACAAACACCTGGTGACTGATTCCCTTTCATGGCTGCAACATTTGGGGGGCTAAATTGCAGAATTACTGTTAAACTTGAGAGGCCAATTAACAATCTGCTGCGTATGGATGTAGCATCGCCTTTATCCTATTGAGTCAGTGTCTAGGGATCAAAATGTGGGTATAACTGCAACCTGTGCTCCCCTTATACTTGTTCCCCCTATAATCCAAAGCAAAGTGTTAGAATCTGCACACTTTTTCAATATGTTTAGTAACTTGCAGCCGTGGATTGCAGTGTGCAGGGAGCACCGCACAGATACACTAGCCTGTGGAGTAGCGTGGATTGTCAGCTCATGGGGCAAAGCAAGAATATTACACAACAGAACTTCAGGATTTTACAATTATCATTTTCTTTTCAACATTTAAGTATTGAACCCATTTTCTTCTAACTCTTTTGTTAGTTTTTATTACATTTTAGTGTTTTTTGTTATTTAACTATTTTATAATCCTAGGGCTAAATTTAATCCTAACTCAAGCACTATACTTAATCTTCATCCTAGCCCTAACCCTAATCCTAAATTTAGCCCTATCCTTAACCTTAGTCTTAACCGTAAACTTAACCCTATCTTTAGTGCTAATGCTAACTTTAACCCTAGCTGTGACGCTAATCCTAATTCCAATCTTAACCCTAGCCCTAACTCTAGTCCCAGCCTTAACCTTAACCATAGCCCTAACCCAAAGCATAACCCTAACCTTAACCCTAATTCTATTCCTAGGTTAAACCTTAGCCTTAGCCCTTACTCTGGTCCTAACCCTAACCTTAACCCTAATCCTAACCTTACCCCTAACCCTATCTCTAGTCCCAGACCTAACCTTAACTCTATCTTTAACTCTAACCTTAGCCCTAACTACAGTCCCAGACCTAACCTTACCCATACCTCTAATTCTAATCACATCCCTAAACTTAACCCTAGCCCTAAATCTAGTCAAAATCTAAATATTAACCCTAGCCCTAATCCTAACTCTAACATTACCCATAGCTCTTACTATGGTCCTAACCCTAACCTTAACCCTAATCCTAACCCTATCTCTAGTCCCAGACCTAACCTTAACTCTTAACTCTAACTCTATCCCTAACTCTAACCTTAACCCTAGCCCTAACTACAGTCCCAGCCCTAACTTTAACCATAGCCCTAATTCTAGTCCAAGTCTAAATCTTAACCCTAGCCCGAATCCTAACTCTAACTTTACCCATAGCTCTTACTCTGGTCCAAACCCTAACCTTAACCCTAGCCCTAACTCGAGTAATAGACTTAACCTTAACCCTAGCCCTAACTACAGTCCCAGGCCTAACTTTACCCATAGCCCTAATTCTAGTCCAAGTGTAAATCTTAACCCTAGCCCTAATCCTAACTCTAACCTTACCCATAGCTTTTAATCTGGTCCTAACCCTAACCTTAACCCTAGCCCTAACTCTAGTAATAGACTTAACCCTACCCTAGTCCTAACCCTAACCTTGCCTTAAGCCCTAACTCTAGTCCCAGACCTAACCTTTACCCTAGTCCTAAACCTAACCTTAATTCTAGCCCTAACTACAGTCCCAGCCCTAACTTTAACCATAGCCCTAATTCAAGTCCAAGTCTAAATCTTAACCCGGCCCCTAATCCTAACTCTAACTTTAACCATAGCTCTTACTCTGGTCCAAACCCTAACCTTAACCCAAGCCCTAAATCGAGTAATAGACTTAACCTTAACCCTAGCCCTAATCCTAACTCTACCTTACCCATAGCTCTTACTCTGGTCCTAACCCTAACCTTAACCCTAGCCTTAACTCTAGTAATGGACTTAACCCTACCCTAGTCCTGACCCTAACCTTGCCTCTAGCCCTAACTCTAGTCCCAGACCTAACCTTTACCCTAGTCCTAAACCTAACCTTAATTCTAGCCCTAACTCTAACCTTAACCTTAGCCCTAACTCCAGTCCCATATCTAACCTTAACCCTAGCCCTAACCCTAATTTTAACCATAATCTCACCCCTAGCCCTTGCTGTGGTCCTAGCCCTAATCTTACCCCTAGCCCTAACTCTTGTCCCAGACCTAATCTTAACCTTAGTCCTAACCCTAATCCTAACTCTAACATTATCCCTAACTCTAGTTCCAGCCCTAACCTTAACCTTAGTCCTAACCCTAGTTAGCATAAGGTTTTGTACACACTAGTTTAGCTTGGATTTTATCTGTGTATATTCTGCATATAAAATCCACAGCATTCTATAATACCAGCAAACTGGATGTGCTTTAACTTCATCTCATCCACATGCTGCGTTTTTTTATATTTTCCTTGTGTGGAACTTGTTTTTGTTTTATTTCTTAAATCTGTCAGTTCTTTGGGTACAATCAGCCGGGATTTGCCCCCTTTGGAACGAATAGGGGGAAATGTGCACCAAATTTGCAACAAAATCCAGAGCAGAATCTGTATGTAACATGCACGGATTCTGCTAAAGATTATGCTGCAAAAAACCTGCAGATCCGCGGTGGAAAAATCTGCACCAAATATGTGACATGTGAATCAATCCCTAAAGTGTATCTCATGATAATAGCGTTAGGGCATGGAAAGCCTCACCGGCTCATTCCACACTTAGAGCTGCGGAGAGTGCGTCGACTGTTCATGCTTCATCCTGGAAACCAGTTTGTCTAGACATTGTCCTGCAAACACTAATGTGCAATTGGCACATGATATTTAGCAGAGAGGACATCTTTCAAGGTCGAAGTAAATTGCTTTAGAGTCAAGCACAGACAAGCGGCGATGATAGCTGCAATAGGAGGATTTGATAGATTCTCAATTCTAGGAAGCGGATGTGGTCCTTTTAAGTTAGTGGTCAGTGCGTTTCTCATATCATGTCTAATATCTCAGAAGCAATACATTTTTCACAGCCATTTAAAGCATTGGAGACTGGAGAACAATGGAGAGCGCAGAGGAAAAGCGGAATGTTGCGTAATAGATCTTCAAAGTATCAATGGGATCCTCTCATGTAGAAGGAGCGTCTTACCAGAGTCGGGAAGAATAGAATCAAGGAGATGTACTCTTTTGTGACCATATCTTTGCCATTACTGCAATGCATATAAAAGTGAAAAAAATTAAGCAACTTTACAAAAGACTTTGTTAAAATTCTTCTATCATGTTGTATATACAGCTCCCATTAACACCTATGTGTCACTAAGTTTTAAATTACAAAGAAAATGTGATGCTAGCCACTACTTATGGGGACTGCGGGCAGGAGCATAGTCAGGAAAGCCGGAGTCTGTTAACAGGAGGACACGTATAAGCACAAGGAGAAAACAGAGGCGTAGTCAGGGCAATATCCGAGGGTCAGAAGTCCAGGAGAGCATGTATTAAGTTCAGGGAGAAAGAAGAGATGTAGTCAGGATGATATCTGAGGGTCAGAAGTCCAGGAAAGCACTTAATAAGTTTAGGGAGAAAGCAGAGATGTAGTCAGGATGATATCTGAGGGTTAGAAGTCCAGGAGAGCATGTATTAAGTTCAGGGAGAAAGCAGAGATGTAGTCAGGATGATATCCGAGGGTCAGAAGTCCAGGAGAGCATGTATTAAGTTCAGGGAGAAAGAAGAGATGTAGTCAGGATGATATCCGAGGGTCAGAAGTCCAGGAGAGCATGTATTAAGTTCAGGGAGAAAGAAGAGATGTAGTCAGGATGATATCCGAGGGTCAGAAGTCCAGGAAAGCACGTAATAAGTTCAGGGAGAAAGAAGAGATGTAGTCAGGATGATATCCGAGGGTTAGAAGTCCGGGAGAGCACGTAATAAATTCAGGGAGAAAGCAGAGACATGGTCAGGTAACGGTTCGAGGTCAAAAGGCAGGAAGTCACAACAGAAAGAGGGAGCAGCCAGAGAGGAGTCAAATAACATTACAACAGAGACACAAACCAACAGCACAACTACAGAACCAGAAAATACAACTGGCAAGGTCCTGGGTGAGCATGCTCAGTAAAGAAGCCTGAGCAATTACCAGGAAGGTGGGACACCTGAGTAATCAACATCAACACGGAATCCTGCGCTCTCAAACACTATGCTAGCTAGTAACACAGGAAAGTGCCTTCTAATCCTGAAGTCATGTAGAAAGGAGGCAAACAGAGTGGAATAATATATGGCTGTGGAAGCATAGTACAAACATAGCTAGTTTATCTTTATTTAATATACTTAAATTATTGTATTTACCTCTTGCTGTGAAAATAATTTTCTTTAATAAAACTTTTTTCTATTTTTGCAAGAATGTTTGATTTGAATTATTCATAAGTTATGTCAGTAGCTACATCTACTCTAACCCCTTAGTTCTCTTGTTTCACAAACAGAGTTCGTTTGCAGCTTATAATCATGGAAACACATAGGTCTGTGTAATGCCAGAATTTCTGCACCAGGCCGCTCAGCTGTTTCTCAAGGTCCTGTACCCATCTCAGCTGTTGGCCCCCAGGGCCTGCACTCACTGCACGGGTCACCTGGCTTAGAGCAACTACTGTCCTCTTCAGGAAGGGGCAGTGTGTGCACTTCTGATGCGTTTCCAGACTATCGCTGCCATGTACCAGATATTTAAGGCTCTCTCCCATATTGGGAGGTGCCTGTGCAACATTTGTTTCTTGTAGTCAGTGTGTCTTGTGGCTATGAGCTTGTTGTGTGGTCCCTGGATCCTGTTCCAGATTTGGTACTTGCCAATGTGTCTGAAATAGTCCTTAACCTGTATTCAAACCTGAACCTGCCCAAGTACCTGAACCTGTTCCAGTGTCCTGGAACCAGCCTGAGTTCCTGTATCCATTTTTGTGACCCAGTACCAGCGTGAGTTCCTGAATCTGTTCCTGGTTCCCAGTACCATTCTGAGTTCCTGTTTTTGTTCCTGTGTCCTAGTTCCAGCCTGTGTTCCTGAATCCATTTCAATATTCTAGTACCTGCTTTTGTGCCTGAATTCGTGCTCCTGTCTGATCCTGAACCTGTCCCACCTGTACCAGTGTGAGGTGGTAGAGGTTACTCTAGTAGTGTCGACTTCAGGCCACCAGGGTTCCCATTTGGCTTTGGCAAAAAGATAGGTAGATCTGGTGGCATACTTAGTTCCTGGGGACAATTGAAAGTATGAGGACATTCGAGAGTAAAATCCATCTAGTTCTTAAAAACTCTGCATCCTGAAGTATCAGAGACTGTCCAAACGCTAGCCTTTTGACCATTTCATTCCAGCAACATCAGCTTTTCTGTGGGAAAGTATTTTCGGGAACAACGACAACAGAATTCCAAGTGAACCCCCAGAAGGCGTCAGTTACCCAGAAATAAACACTTCATTGTTGTTCAACATCTGATCCACTCCACATGTGACAAATACTATATTCCAGCTCGAAGATCTGCTGGACCCTTTGAAAGATGTGTCCTGAGCTCGGGCCTTGCCATGCAAAAGTTGTCGGAAGCTTGCACATGAATTCATAGTTTGGCGCCAAAAGTAGGTAGGCTTGAGTCTTGTGAGAACATAACTTTGTGACCATGAGCGAAGCCCTTACAGTACTTTTCTTAATCAAACTTCGGGTTCAAGTGACTTCTTGGGCAGGAGGAAAAAGGCAGGTTACAAACAAGAGAAGTCTGTGAACCATTGTGATGCACCACCAAAAGACAAAACAGATTAGCGAATTGGCTGCTGCAGTAGGCAGAAGCGTTGATTAGATAAATTGCTGAGTTATTACCTGGAACATTCCGGGCCCATGTAAGTTGTGCATCAGTGAATCATGACCTTAGTAAGGTCAAGTTCCCCGACACGGTTAGGTCTCATTCTTTGTCCACATTTCGTTGTATCCTGTGGAGGCCACCCCGGCACATGGTCTACACCAGATCCAGTTTCCACCTTACTGGTTATCCTGATCCTGTTGTGGCAGTAACTGTTTTTCACCTGTTTCTGTTTGTGTCAGCTACTATCCGGGAACTGCCTTGGAGTGGTACCTGGCGGCTTCCTACAGCACAAACCTAAGCTCACCAACAGAGGCTTCTCTAGAGAAGGCCAGTTAGCTGCTTAGTCACATCCTTTTGAGGTCTAATGGATCCACATTCCCGTCCTTTCCGGAGCAGTCCTTGCCATTCCGCTCACAACAGTCTGCATAGGCGCTGTGTACACAAAACAATAGATATTTTAATAAAGAATGTCCGTACTATGTTGATCAGATGCACATTATTGGCTTCTTTTGTCGTCTTTTCAACATATGGAGCTATGTTAGTGACAACATGCACATAGGGCGAGGTGGATCTGTGACGCCCTGGACTAGCCAGGTCGTCACAGGTACTGCAACAACACACCCCACACCCCGAGATAGGCACATCAGCCAGACACCTTGTTGCCTCCCTCCAGGGGCTGATGTCCACACCAGGTGGGGTGGAGCCAGGCGGTTGGCCCCACCCACCGAGTTCACAGTCCTGGAGGCGGGAAAGGAAGAGAGTGCAGTTTAGGGAAGTGAAGGAGTAAGGAGTGAAGTGGTAGTTGAGGAGCAGACTGACCGTGTCCGGGTACATGGCCCGGGCACCAAGAGCAAGGTTGGCAGACGGTGGTGGCTATCTGGAGGAGAGGCAGATCGACGCGGAACCGTAGGACCGGGGACGGGCGGTGGCCCGCCGGTACCAAACCGGACAGCGAAGAGAAGCCAGCACAAACCAGCAGGGCCTGCGGATCCCGACCAGGCTTGGAGTCACCGTTAAACAGGTCAAATCCGTTAGTGACCGGAACCCCAGGGGTTTCCAAACAGCCAAGACCCGACTGAAGGCAACCGTCCAAACAGCAACAGGGAAATATAGCTACCGCCACAGCTAGAATTCCCAGGGCCAGAGCCTGCGGGCAAAAGGGCTCCTCCGGCTTATATCCACGCTGGGGAGCGGGTTACCGGTGGGAAGCCATCGGGACTGAAGTTACACAAAAGGTTCAGGGAACGGCAGCCACCACCAACCGTCCGGGAGAAACCACAGCAGCCGGCTGCGGGTCCCGTACATCCAGCCGTTTGTTTTACCAGAGACTCTGCATCTGTTCTTGGCCGAGTGAGTACCACCGTGCCACCCGGTACCGCGCTGCCCCCGCGACCCTGTACCTCACCAACCGTACCTCCCCGTCACACATTACCGGGCCCCAGGACAACCAACCCCTACCCACGGAGGGGGAAACAACATCCCAGCTGCTCCCTGCCATCGCTCCCGGGATCTCCGTCACCAGCAGCGGTGGTGCCCCAACCTCACCACAAACCGTGGGTGGCGTCACGGACCAAATTCCCAAACCAAACTACTCCCCTTTCACTCACGGGCGAGGAGCATCGCTCGAGTCCCTGGATCCGGCCCACCGCTCGAGCCACCAAGCAGCAGCAGAGCCGGACCCGAGCGTGGTGAGCGCAGCGCCCTCCCCGCCCACGACAGATCTATGCATGCACAGTGCCTTATTGCCACTGTACCAGCATGCAGCCTGTTATAGCCTAGAATTCACTGGCAATCTATGGTATCTGCAGCAGATTCTTCCAGCTCTGTACACATGTTGTGGCTGTGGTCGGTTGCTGCATATCAGCTACTATTCTTTCCTTTAGGAACTGATCTTCAGTCCCATGCTGTGGCCACTAATCTGTGCGGAGCAGTGGTGTTACAATTGGTTCACTTACACCTAGCGACCACTGGAGATAAAAACATCTGTTAATGTGTGTGTGTGGGGGGGGTGCCAGGTATAATACCCCCACCAATCTCGTAATGTCTTATCCTGATAATCCCTCTTTCAAAAGACCTTTCAGCAATACTGGAAAAGTTTCTAAACTTTTGCACAACCCGAAGATACACAAAAGATTTGCAATTTTGCCATTTTCACACCAATTTCAGCCAACTCTGCCAAAGTGTGTGGACCAAGGGTGGGATGAGTCATGGTAGGGACATATCAAGTGGGGTAGATAGGGCATTAGACCCGGGCACAGCCAGCAGAGAGGTGCCGTCCACTGATGTGGAGCTCTGAGATGCCTGCCTTTTAGCTGCACTTTGCTACCCCCCAACCGCAGTGGGATTTGGGCGTCCTCTGAGCTGAGTTGTCAAGCTGAGAGCCAGCGCAGAGAGGAAACAACACTCCCAGCAATCAATTGTACGAGGGGCTGCTGATAAGTCTTTGACTTTACCCAGAAAGAAACGAGATAGAATGATGAAACCTTCCATGTATTCCACATACTCTCCACTGATGACAACACACGTCTTACATCAGTATTCCAAGTTCTGTAAACCTAGCAAAAAGAAGGATTTTGGTTGTGCCTCAAACCAGGCATCCGTAGCAGCGCTGCTATGGCATCAGAAATGGTGTGCAATTTGGTACCCCTGATGTGTTTCTTCAGGTTTGGAAACAGATGATATTCGGCGGGAGCAAGATCTGGTGAATAAGGTGGGTGGTCAACCAGCTGGAAGCCCAGCTCTGCCAGTTTTGTTGTGGTCGCGTGTGCACTGTTAGCAGAAGCGTTGTCTTGCAGGAATAAGATTCCTTTGGACAGCTTGCCGCACCTTTTGGCCTTCAGAGCTGCCTTCAATTGGTGTAAAAGTTCATTGTAATACCTTGCATTGATGGTGGAATCCTTTTGAATGTAGTTCACTAGCAGCACACCCTCTTATTACAGAACACAGACGCCATCACCTTAGTGGCTGATATTTGCACCCTAAATTCTTTGGATGAGGAGAACCACTGCGCCTCCACTCTTTTGACTGCTCCTTGTTTTCAGGGTCATACAAATAAATCCAGGTCTCATCCATAGTGACGAGTCGATTCAGGAAATTCTTATCAGTCCGGAAACACTGAAAAATGGACCGGGAAGTCTTCACTCGCTGCTTCTCTGATCTGGTGTCAGACATTTGGGGACCCGCTTTGCAGATCGCTTCCTCATGTCCAAATGTTCATGGATAATGACACAAACATGGGTCACAGGAAATCCCCATGATGTCTGCTATTGCTTTAGCTGAAATTTGTCGATTCTCCAGTATGAGGTTGTGCACAGCATCGAAGGTCTCCGGAACAACAACCACTCTCACTCGTCCAGGACGTTCCTCATCATTGGTGCTAAAGTGGCCCATTTGAAATGGCAAACCAGTTCTTACCTGTGGAATATGAAGGGCATTGATCCCCCAATGTCTGCAACACATCACCATGAATATTGTTCTCAGACTTTCCTTGCAGAAACAAGAATTTTACCCCTCCTCTACTCTCAGTTGCTGTGAATATCGCATTAGACTTCGCCATTTTATTTTCCTGCGTGCGTACAACACTGTTGCCATAAGCAACAAACACAAAATTTTGAAAACATATATTAGACATATAAGGCTTTCTTGTGATTTAACATTCAGTACCATAGAAACAAAAAGCAGCCCCTCGTACTTGCGTTTTTTTAGGTGCAAATACAATTGCACCCTTGCCATCAGCAATTCTGGGTCAGGACAATGTCAGCAGCGTGATCAGATGATCTCATCACGCTGCTGACGTGACTCTCTGGCACCTTATAGGCGAGAAGACCGTTGGTGTGGCAAGTGCTTCAATGGAGCTGCAGAAACAAAAGATTTATTGTAATTAGAAGGGTGTGGGAGGAATTAATAGGACAGTATTGGGTGGCAAATTTGACATCACAATAAAATTAATTTTTAAAAAATCCTCTAGTTCTGGTGATTTATAGAGAATCCAAGCATTTACTGAAATATTCTTCTTTACAATATATGTGACTAATATAAAGTATCAGAGAAAAGGTAACTTTTTCTGTTATCCTTATTCTATGACCATCCTCTGGATGAGCAGCACATTTCCGCCACATTATCAGATGGTCCTGGATTACATTACCTGGACCGGCAATTGTTAATGTCTTTCAGGAGCCTTTGTGAACATTTTGTGGCGACGTTTAAGTCTTGCCCACAATGCAATGCGCCACGTACATTGTTGCCAAGGATTTTTAAAATCACTTCCAAGGGTTCTTCAGTGCCGGGTATAAGTCGATCTTGCATTGTAGCTCGCAGAAGCACTCAGCGGCACATTTCCCATCATCAGATGGTTACTGAATTCCATTATCTAATACATTTTCCTATTATAGTTTGTGTGTGTTTTTTCTTTAAAATGAGCATTTTCATCAAAAAGTTTGAAAAAAAATCAGAATTCTCGAATTATCCTTTTATGTGAGTTGTTTTATTATTTCACTCAGTTTTTTTCTGATCTAGACTATTGTCCAACTTAAAGGGGCAGTTCAATATTTTATCAAGAGCGCATTGCTCCCCTGCTTCCGGCTTGGCCGAGAGCTGTGTGCTCCTGAAGATTGACACTTCAGACCATAGGAATCATCAGAGGAGCGTAGGAGCACTGAGGACGGCCAGATTCAGAGAAGTGGTTGTAAGCTCTAAAGCAGAGAGCATGCAAGCTCGTGCCCGTTAGCGCCTAAAAAAATATTTCTTTGGGTATTCGTATTGACCGTACTCACATTCATGTCGGTTCCTCAGATGGCTTAACTCGGCCACAATCTCATTGCAAGAAGACTCCAAGAAAAGAAGGATGTTTTAACTAAAAATGTATTAATGATAAATGCAGCAGGTAAAAAGAGTGATTTTTTTTCAGAGGGCAGGCAGCATGATACATGTAAAGATGGCTGATACAAAAACTACATGGAGAAGAAGGGTGGGGAATGCTGACATCACAGAACTACAGGAAGGAGGAATGGACAAAATACGAGAAAAGTCAAAGCTTCTACCTAGAATTATTTGTCTGTGAAAGAGGAAATGCGCACATAGGGTCTTACCAGGTATAGGATTTCGCAAGTATGGTGCCAAAAGCACACTCACCTCTTGAAGTTGTGTCAGGCACAACTCCTTGATGCACATATATCAAAAAGTGGTCAGCAGTAGCTTCGAAGCAAGAGATAAAACAATATGGATAAAAGAAATCTGGGTTTAATGCTGCGCTAGAATCCACATGAATCCAGGAGTATGTGATGAAATCCTTTTTCTTTATTTCTGTATGACTACGCGTTTCAAAGACATATCCGTCTTCTTCATCAGGACAAAATTTGATACTGTTCTTTTATCCTGATGAAGGAAACGGATGTGTCTTTGAAACGCGTAGTCCTAGAGAAATAAAGAAAAAGGATTTCCTCACATACTCCTGGATTCATGTGATTTCTAGTGCAGCATTAAACCCGGATTTCTTTTATCCATATTATTTTAATGCTTCTACCTAGGAAGAGAAAGGCAATACACAGCAATGAAAACATTGAATACTTCCCAAGTCATTGGACATGACAAAACCCCTTATAAGCAGTATGTTGCCTATGGTGCAGAGCGTTTTTCAGGATGAATGCTCTGCTGGTTGTTTCACAGCACTGGTTCCACGCTGTCCTGTGAGGTGCTCACGCAGATCTTTCTTATTCCTGGTGATTGCACTGCTTCATTAGGGAGTGTGTTATCTCAGGACGCTGACAGTCGTACTTCTTATTTACAGTTGTACTGTTGGCTCTGTGGTGCTCAGTGTTCAGATCTTGGTCTCTCGACTACTAACTGCTGTTTACGCACCTCTGCCTGTCCTCCCCTGTTTCTGTTGTGACTTTCCGGCTTCTGACCTCGAACTTTCTCCTGACCATGTCCCCACTTGTTCCCTGCATTTTGCACATACTCTCCTGGAACCCTGATCTTTGGCTTGTATCTTGACCTCATCTCTGTCTGTCCCCCCATGTACTGTCGTGACCTCCTGGTTTATGATCCCAGCCTGTCTGACTACTTCTCCATCTACTGCATACTAGTAGTGTCTAGTGCCACCTAGTGACAGTCTTCACACTTGTAATAAACTTAATTGTATCAATCTGCGTTCTCTTATCTCTAGCACCATGCTGAGAGTGCTGGCTTGTCTGCCTATCTTGTGCTGTCTTTGCAGCTGATTTGAACTTCAGGTTTATTAAAGATCAAGACTCATATGTGATCTTCTCTGCTCCCCTCCTCTATGCTAAGACACTTTCCTTTAATCAGGGAGGGGAACAGAGAAGATCACATATGAGTATTAAATAATCTTTGATACATTTGAAGTTGAAATCAGCTGCAACGATAGCATGAACTAGGCAGACAAGCCAGCACTCTCAGCATTGTTATATAAATGGAAGGAAGCAAAATACTCCGTATTACACATATTCATAACTTTACAAAAAAACTAAAATTTTGTCCCTCTCTCTTACCTTTCTGGATTTTTTTAAACCATCCCCCACTTAGCTATTGGAAACTATTACTCTACTATAGTAAATAAAAAACATACCAGCACATCCAAACAATCAATTTCAAATTAATTGGTTCCTGCTTGTTAATAAAATTGTAGAGGCATATTAGGTAAGGGACCTCACAAAGTATCACAGGGTGTCAGGGTAACAGGAACAGGGACCCCTAAACTGACCCTCAGACTAGGAACCCTGTGCTTTCACTTATCCCAGAGGTAGACTTGATGGTAGCCAGGTCTGGACCACCAGCATGACCCTAACTCCTGTCCAAACCCTGATCTAACAACCCCTCTCCCCCACCCCAGACCAGAAAAGCAAACCCCACAAATACCAATGCGAGGGGAAAACCAAAACACATGCACACTGCAATCAGACACAATGGAGAGACAATACATACCCAGGAAGATAAAACACAGGGAGGAAATAAACTATTAACAGTGATCATTCCACATCACACGGAAAGCACATGATAGATCACCAGGCTCTTGATCACTACAATAGGGACGATATCGCAGAAGCAAAACTGAGCTATATTTGGCAAAGAGAAACCAGATCCAGTATCTTATGAAGAGTGAAGGCACTATGAATTGTCAAAGCAGCCTGAGCTTCTAACAGCAGTCCACAAACCCAGCAGGAATTAACTCCTTCTAGACTGGAGAGCAAAGAACCTAAAATAGCCGACACCCAAGTCAGGCTAAGCAACTAAGAGACCTCAGGTTTTTTGTCAAACTCTGTGGTATGAATAGAGTGCGACTTGGTACTCGAGTCACACCCATCCAAGCATCCAACAGCTTTTTATGAGTACCGAGTCCACGAGCATGGTAGTGCTCACTCATCACTAATTACGACTACCGAGCACCCAAGCATGGTAATGCCCGCTCATCACTAGTTACGAGTACCGAGCACCCGAGCATGGTAGTGCCCGCTCATCACTAGTTACGAGTACTGAGCACCCGAGCATGGTAGTGCTCACTCATCACTGGTTACGAGTACTGAGCACCTGAGCATGGTAGTGCCCGCTCATCACTAGTTACCAGTACTGAGCACCCGAGCATGGTAGTGCCCGCTCATCACTAGTTACCAGTACTGAGCACCTGAGCATGGTAGTGCCCGCTCATCACTAGTTACCAGCACTGAGCACCCGAGCATGGTAGTGCTCACTCATCACTGGTTACGAGTACTGAGCACCTGAGCATGGTAGTGCCCGCTCATCACTAGTTACCAGTACTGAGCACCCGAGCATGGTAGTGCCCGCTCATCACTAGTTACCAGTACTGAGCACCTGAGCATGGTAGTGCCCGCTCATCACTAGTTACCAGTACTGAGCACCCGAGCATGGTAGTGCTCACTCATCACTGGTTACGAGTACTGAGCACCTGAGCATGGTAGTGCCTGCTCATCACTAGTTACCAGTACTGAGCACCCGAGCATGGTAGTACTCACTCATCACTGGTTACGAGTACTGAGCACCTGAGCATGGTAGTGCCCGCTCATCACTAGTTACCAGTACTGAGCACCCGAGCATGGTAGTGCTCACTCATCACTGGTTACGAGTACTGAGCACCTGAGCATGGTAGTGCCCGCTCATCACTAGTTACGAGTACCAAGCACCCGAGCATGGTAGCGCCCGCTCAGCACTAGTTACCAGTACTGAGCAACCGAGCATGGTAGTGCCTGCTCATCACTAGTTACCAGTACTGAGCACCTGAGCATGGTAGTGCCCGCTCATCACTAGTTACCAGTACTGAGCACCTGAGCATGGTAGTGCTGCTCATCACTAGTTACGAGTACTGAGCACCTGAGCATGGTAGTGCCCGCTCATCACTAGTTACGAGTACTGAGCACCTGAGCATGGTAGTGCTGCTCATCACTAGTTACGAGTACTGAGCACCTGAGCATTGTAGTGCCCGCTCATCACTAGTTACCAGTACTGAGCACCCGAGCATGGTAGTGCCCGCTCATCACTAGTTACCAGTACTGAGCACCCGAGCATGGTAGTGCCCGCTCATCACTAGTTACTAGTACTGAGCACCTGAGCATGGTAGTGCCTGCTCATCACTAGTTACGAGTACAGAGCACCTGAGCATGGTAGTGCTGCTCATCACTAGTTACGAGTACTGAGCACCTGAGCATGGTAGTGCCCGGCTCATCACTAGTTGCAAGTACCGAGCCTCTGAGCATGGTAGTGTCCGCTCTTCACTAGTTATGACTACAGAGCACCCGAGCATGGCAGTGCCCACTCATCACTAGTTACCAGTACTGAGCACCCGAGCATGGTAGTGCCCACTCATCATTGGTTACGAGTACTGAGCACCAGAGCATGGTAGTGCTCGCTCATCACTAATGGTCACCATTACTTTATCCAAGCATCTACAAGAAGGCTAGCATTTGTTACGACATTGCCTATCGTTGGGCCAGCATGATTCTGAAAAAGATTTATCTGATTGAGAAAACTCCTTTAATTTTAGATTGGGTAATGTCTTGTTGCTTATGATCGGTAGCGATACAAAGCCTGAGGTTTCCCTATGGTCCTGTAATCTCTGCCGGTGAACGTCTTGCACCCTATGGTGACCCGCTCAGTGCTCGGTACCATTCTGCGCCATAGATAAAATCATTACCTTCAGATTTGATAGCACCGGAGAAGCAATCTGTTTATCTCGGCTGTTTGGATCCTACAAATTTTTCATTTGATAACTTTTAGCGCTACATTGCAGGGGCCGAATCAAAGGACAATTTCTGGTTGATGTTTGTAATCTCTCTTATATATAAAAATGTCATTACAGAATGTAAAAGGAATCGTTCCGTGTGAGAAATGGGAATCAATAGGGGTCAGCTTTTTTTCTATCCTGGGATATGTCCAAGGTCTTTTCTCTTGGTGATGAGAGAAGCAGTTGCCAGAATTTCGTCTGAAGGCTGCAGATGTGCCGGGTGATGAAAAATCTCTTTGATAAATGGTTTCGGGGGGAGCGCGATGCATCGGGACACTTTTCTGTGTCAGATGCTCAAGTGCTTCCTTTAGGGTCCTTAATCTGTCATAATAAAGTGCACTAGATTTAATTACTTTAACCTCTTCAGCGCTAAACAGTGAGAAACATATGAGGCTTTTAAACCCTGGAACAAACCATATGTCCGGAGACACCCCTTCATTTATCATCCATGGTGGTGTACGTGAGAGCTGAGAACGCGCTGGGTAATGAAAATGATTAAACTTCAAATGTATAAGGAAAAGGGCAATAAGGAAATGTAAATGCGGGAGTCAATATCAGATTTCTGTATTGGCAGGAGGCTCAATCTTTCTCGTCAGTTCTTCCAATGTTTACCTTTCCGGTCAACCAGCAATTCCGTAATGAGGTCCACCACGGTCGAATTGCTAAAGGAGCTTTACAATTTGCATAAAAACTGACAGAGAAAAGCCATGTGGACAAAACAAGGAAAAAAATATACTCATCTTGGAAATTCACTCCAAATTTCAGCGCTGCCATTGTAATGGTCTCCATCAGACATTGTAGCGCTGCGTCCCTGCACTCCTTGCTCTCTCGTCCTGTAGTAATGCGCTGTCACTCACCACTGTGGTTGGATCCCTCTATGCTGCCTGGTGTCCATGTGGTCCTCCAAGTGGGTGTCTCCTCCTTCCACCTCCCAGACTCTGCACACATGCCGCTGACCCTCTCTGAAAGGGCCAGCATGCCACTCCTAGGAAGTGCCTCTCAGTCTATCACCGAAAGGCCTGGGTATTTTAGGCAAGCTTCCATTAGGGCAGGTGCCTGTTCAACACCCTACGTTTAGTTAGTTTAGTTCGGTCTAGTTAGTAGTCAGATCAACCTGTCTGTCCTGTCCTGTCTGCTCCTGTCCTGTCCCTGCCTGTATCTGGTCCCAGCCCGTTCTGCCGGTTGGCACCTGGTTCCAGTCCTGTCCTGTCCTGTCCTCTATCTAGTCACGGTCGATCCTGCCAGTTGGCACCTGGTTCCAGTTCTGTCCTGTCCTGTACGTGGTCACAGCCTGTCCTCCCTGTTGACACCTGGATCCAGTCCAGTCCTGTTCCTCCCTGTACCTGGTCTCAGCTCATCCTGCCTTTTGGCACCTAGTTCAAGTCCTGTCCCTGCCTGTACCTGCTACCAGTCTGTCCTACCCTGTTGGTGCAAGAGACTCTGCCTGCCTGTCCTGGCCATTCCATTTACCTTGCTAGTGACTTTGCCTTTTTATCCTGCCTTGCTGATGCCAGAGACTCTGCCTGTCTGTCCTGGCCATGCCATCTGCCTTGCTAGTGATTTTGCCTATCTGTCCAGTCTGCTGGTGGTAGAGACTCTGCCTGTCCGTCCTGCCTGTGCTGTCTAGTTTGAACCACCCTGGTGGTCCCTGTCTGCACTTGAGACTCAGTCTTGTCTGCTCCTGTTTCTGCCACAGTCCTAGTCCTCTACTCAACATAAGGGTTGGCCTGGGGTTCCCCTGTGGTCCAGTGGGTCCACTTTCGCTCGCCGCTGCGCCATCTCATGATGACCAGTTACCTGACCACTGATTGGCTGCAGTATCATGAGATGGTGGTCAGGACATCATTGCTCCTAATCCTTCAGAGACCATCAGAGTAGAAGCACTAGATCGGGGAGCTGATTCCAGTGCTAAGTATACTTAGTTTTCTTCTTTTATCTCCATGACTTGATATTGTCAAATGTTTTAACAACCTGGAAAGACCATTGAAAGCCCGACGAGAGGCAATAACTTGATGGTCATGGGAGCGTCCTGAAATGGGGGCTTCGAAATGCTCCATTGGATCATTGGATGGAGCGGCAACAATAGAAAAGCACCACCTCTCCTGTGCCAGAATAAGTGAAGACTTGGAGTCAATGATCTCCACAAGAGCCTTTGAGAAAGAACAGAACGGTTGGGTGCAGGTGATGTCAAAGTATCTTGGTGGGCGTTATCTCTTTTTCCTCAATAATAGAAGTTCTGTCACATATGACTGGTTGGTTGAAGGGAAAATCTGCATCTTTCTTCGTGACGGGGGGTATAATTTTTGGGAAAAGGAAAAACTGTTCTAGAGTCAGCAAAACAGCGGCAATTGGACGAGATGCTCATCTTAAATGGAATCTGTCAGCAGGTTTTGGCTATGTAAGCTGAAGCGAAAATGCAGAAAGTTCAGTAATGCCTGTTTTGTTACAGTCCGATCTTTTGTTTATTTACTATGTTTGTTTAAGCAACAGGAACCTTATCAATACTGGATTACGAACTCAGGTGCAAAGTAGTCTGACACATCTCCTGCTGTGATTGACACCTCTAAGGAGAGCCTGTTGTGGGCGGCAACATCTCTCCCAGCTCTGCTACATGGCAAACCTAAAAATTTAGATTGTGTCAGAATGGCTGCAGCTAGTAATCTAAGTGACACATCGTTGCTATCAGATGAGGTAGCACAAACCTGCTGACAGATTCCCTTTAAATAAAATAAAATCCATTGAGAATTCGTCTTTAGGGTTTTCCATTTTTAGAAAAATGGTGCCCAAATGATCCGATATTAGTGAAAAGAAAAATAATATTCACTCTCCCTGGGTCCAGCCACGGCTAACTGGCACTACTCCAATCTCTACGTTGTGGATGCAGTGGTGACTTCATGATGTTGAAGCGATGATCGAGTGAGCACCACGGTGCAGAAGAAGTTATGGAACCAGACGAGTTTGCAAACAAAACAAGGTGAATTTATTACATGAAAATTACATGCACAGGCTGCAGATCAGCGAGGAAAGGGATCTTGTAAGAAAGGGGGAAACAATATACAAATTTGAGCTATAAGTTGAAGAGAATCAATCTATCGCCTCGACTACTCTGGGTTCTACCCAAACTGGCCTCCCCGAGCTATATAGGCCTAAACTAAACCCTAACCAGTGCGCGCTGGTACAAACCCACAACACCATCTGGAGACTGGTCCTCTCTTGGAATCCACAGCCCGTTGGTGCACATTTCTCTGGGGACAAACTGAGGAACCTTTTCTGTTCTCAGGTAACAGGGCAGCTGGGCTCAACCAGGCGACGTCTTCTACTGGGTCGGGTAACAACTGGGAAAGCAAACCTTGGAGACCCCTCCTCAGACAACGTTCCAGATTCAAGAAAAGGAAAAGTTCAGCTCACCCACTCTGATGGAGACTTGAATGGAGGACAGGTGCACGGGAGGTAAGCCGGCCAGGCTGAAGTTTCCAAACAGGGAAGAAAAAGTTCCAGCATCCATGTCCAATTGAATAAAATAGTTTTTTTTAGATATGCAATAAAAAGGTGATAAGATCACATCTGAGCAATAAAAATCCCCATGAAATTGAGGGGTATGGTAGATGGTACGCGTTTCGAGCGTTCACCGCTCTTAGTCCCAATCCAATGACCTCTCCTCAGACAATGTTCTGGATTCACTATGCGTCTATGGCACTACCACCTTCACTCTCTGCTTCCCGTTCAGGCCTCCTGTTCCTGCACTTTTCTGCAGAACCAAACCACCCACACCCACACAGAAGGGGAGGCTAGGGTCAGTCCATTGCACTTAGTAGGGGAGCCCTGTTCCCTTAAAAACACAGTACATCAAAGTCTCTCGTAGGAGTTACACTCCCTACAATGGCATCCTATATCACTGCTGCAGCCAATCCCAGAGCTCAGTGATTGACTATACTAATGATGTGTGCACAAAGATTGGATTAGTTGAGGGGAGTCAGTGCTAGACCTGGGGAGGGTGAGTACTATCTGGGGACCACTTTACTAAAACTGTAAAACTTCTTTAACCCCTTCACGACCGGCCGATTTTTCGCTTTCCGTTTTTTTTTCCGCCATTCTTTTTCTGAGAGACGTAACTTTTTTATTTTTCAGTCAATATGGTCATGTGAGGGCTCATTTTTTGCGGAACGAGCTGTACTTTTAAATGAAACCATCAGTTTTACCATATAGTGTACTAGAAAACGGCAAAAAAATTCCAAATGCTGAAAAATTGCAAAAAAAGTGCGATAGCACTATGGTTTTTGAGATATTTTATTCACTGTGTTCACTATATGGTAAAACTGATGTGTGGGTGTGATGCCTCAGGTCAGTGCGAGTTCATAGACACCAAACATGTATAGGTTTACTTTTATATAAGGGGTTAAAAATAAATTGGAAGTTTGTCCGAAAAATGTGGCGCACGTTTTACGCCATATTCCGTGACCCGTAGCGTTCTCATTTTCCTGGATCTATGGCTTAATGATGGCTTATTTTTTGCGTTTCGAGCTGACATTTTTAATGGTACTATTTTTACGCAGATGCTATGTTTTGATCGCCTCTTATTGCATTTTGCGCAAAAGTTGTGGCAACAAAAAAACATCGTTTTGGCGTTAGGAATTTTTTTGCCGCTACGCCGTATACTGATCAGATTAATTGATTTTATATTTTGATAGATCGGGCGTTTCTAAACGCGGCGATACCAAATGTGTGTATATTTTTTATTTTTTTAACCTTTTAATTTTCAATGGGGCGAATGGGGGGTGATTTGAACTTTTAGGTTTTTTTTTTTTTTTTTTTAATTTTTTAAAACTTTTTTTTAACTTTTTTTTTTTTTATTTTACTAGTCCCCCTAGGGGGCTATTGCGATCAGCATTCCGATCGCTCTGCAGTATCTGCTGATCACAGCTACAAGGCTGTAAACAGCAGATACGCTCTCTTTCTCTTTTTCTGTGCCGCTGGCACAGCGAAAGTGATACCAAGTCAGGTGTAGTACAGGAGTCATCACATGACCCTGTGCTACCATGACAACTATCGGGAGTCACGTGATCGCGTCACGTGACTTCCGGTATCGGGCGGTAAGTAAAACATTACCGCAATCGCGCTTATAATGGCGCTGTCACGTATTGACGGCGCGATATAAGGGGTTAATCGGCACGAGCAGATAATGATTCTGCTCGTGCCTAGCAGGCACACATCTCAGCTGTGAAAATCAGCTGAGATGTGCGCCGATCGCGACATGCTGCCGCCGGAGGACCGCGGGCAGTAACATTATGACATTTAGGACGTAATTTTACTGCCCGCGGTCGTTAAGGGGTTAATAACATTAAAAGTTAGAAATAAGTAAATAACTCGTCAAATCAATAAATAATGATTAATATTTGGCTTTAGTTTTGCCTTTCTCCCTTTGTGAGGACCCTCTCCTTATTGCTTGCCATGTGCATGGATACAATCCAACTTTACCAAATACATTACATTTTTCAGCTACTTTTGCAATGTGCCCAACTTCGGTGGCTGTGCATGAATCCACTGCTTCAATAAATGCCTTTTACTATTTGTGTAATAGTTGGAGGCGACTTTGCTAATGGAGTCATCAAACAACACATAATGGAAAAGAAAGAGCTACAGGTCCTGTTGAATCGCAGCACCCATTATTTGTTACCCAAAAAGATGATTCGATACAGTAATGCTGTAGCTCATATTTAGAAGCCCTGCATTATGGAAAATATCATCCAATTTAGTATTAGGGAGTAATCTAAGGTTATTTTCCAAAAAACATTTTCTAATGAATGTTGAAAGCTAGACCATATACAGATGTATCCTCTTGACTCGACATATCCTGAGAGGAGTGTGGTGAGATGACCAGCTTTGAAAAAACAAAACAAAATACGGGGTATACAAATTATGTGTAATGAAGCTCTGTCTCTTGTTGCTTGGAAGCTTTATACACTTTTGCACTAGGTAATCCAAGTATCAGAGCCCTGGGCTTTACCCTTTAACCCCGTACAGAGATGTGTCATGAATGGTGTGCTGTCATGGATGGTGTGCTGTCACGGGGTATATGGAGACATATGGACAGGGGACCCGAGGCTAACCCTAAGACTCGTAGCCCTGCACAGTCCCTTGTCTCAGAGGTAGGCTTGATGGTAACCAGGTTTGAGCTCCCAGCGTGACCCTAACTAGTTTCTGGACCCTGATCTTACTCCCCCTCTCTCACACTCTCAGGGTGAGTCGGAACAACACAAAAACAAAACCCCACAAAATGACACGGATAAGGGAGAACGGAAAGTCGTACACACAACACTCAAAACACACAAGAGAGACAATATGTGTACAGGGGAGTAAAGAAAAAGGGGAGGAAGTAACACACAACAGAGGAACACTCACAGCCAGAAGCACGAATCACCATAAACAGGAGCAACAGCAAGACCGGGATCGCAAAAGCTATCACTGGCACAAACAAGAAGGAAGGGGTGCTTAATATAGGGAGAAGACAGCTGCACTTGGCAATCAGCAACCTGAGCACTTAGGTCCTGCTCACCAGTCTGCAGGGATTAACTCCTGTAGAGCTTAAAACCAGTGAACCTGAACTAGCCAACTCCCGGTTCTTGCTGAACAATCCAGAAGCCTCAGGTTGCTTTTCAGACTCTGCAGTGTGAACAGAGTCTGACGCCAAAATGCGAACTTGTGTGTGCAGAACTGAACAGTGCATGACAGGTGCTCAGAGTAGCCGCTGGCTGGTGGAGCTGGCTGGCAGGCATGGCCAGGTAGTCAAATCAGAAATAGGAGGGCCGATGATAGACAAAATTGGAGGTCAGAGAATCAGTAGAATATTGGCTGGTGTCAGAACTAGAGATGAGCAAACCCGAGATTCGGTGTTCGGCCGACTTTGTTTTTATAAAAAAGAGTTCGGGTTTGGAGTTCGGGCCTAGAAGTGATTTGCTTATGGCTGACTGTATGTGTGCGGAGACCCGAACTGCCCAATCAGTGACTTCCATTGCGGTTCAGGCCAAGTCCAAACCATTGGAGATATGGTTCGGCTGCACGCGCCAAACCGGACTTCCACGTGTTCCATCATCTCTAGTCAGAACCAGAAGTGACAAAATTGGAGACCAAAGAATTGTCAGTAAATGGGCCAAAATCAGAACATGAATAACCCAGACTGTACAAGAACTGAATCACTGACGTAGACCATAGAGAGTATACGCTATAACTGGCAATATTCATCAGTAAGGAGGTTTAGAAGGTGTGATGCTGTCCTATTTGCCACAGCATAAAACTGATTACTCAAAATTGACAACACACACCCAGACCAGACAACACTACAAATCCCAGCCACATTAATCTCTATGGCCGAAATGAGCGTGCAACAACCAGGGAGTCTGGTACTAACGTCACCTCTAGCTCCGCAAACAGAATGAATACTGTGGTGCCCGGTGACAGAAGCAGATGTCACAGATTCTGGTAAAGATGTGACAATATGTCGGTTGTATCCAAGGTTGATAGAACCTGCGAGAAATACAACGCCAAAATGGTGGGGAGTAAAATGGTGAGTATACCTTATTTTCTTATTTCACCAATGCATAATTCAGCGCTATTGACTAGTGATGAGCGAGCGCTAAAATGCTTGGGTTCTTCTAGTTACTCGAATCAAGCAGATTGGACAATCAGAAGGGCTCGATTCGAGTACAATGCAAGTCAATAGGGAACTCGAGCATATTTCCTGAAGACCCTAACAAGAGGGCTGGGGGGGGGGGGCTGGAAAATTGCTGAAATGGATGAAAACTGCATTCAAATAGAATGGAAACAGCACGGGGAAGATGCCTGGACTCCCAGGTCGCTGCTGGGAATTAAATACATAGTTAATTTAACAAAATGACATAGGCTCTTAATTTTTTATAACAAGCCAAGGTAAAGCAGACAGCTGGAGGCTGATATTATCTAGTTGGGAAGGTCCATGGATATTGGCCCCTTCCCAGCCAAAAGATGCCACTTGCAGTAGCCTCAGAATTGGCTCATCAATTCTGGCTTTTTACAGACCTCTTCCCAATTGCCCTGATGCTGTGACAATTAGGGAAAGATTTTTTGGGGTTGATGCCAGCTGTTTATTGTCAGTTGGCATTAAGCCAAGGGGCAGGTAATGGAGAGGCGCCTATCAGACACTCCTATTACTAACCCAGTAAGTGAAAATAAAGAAAGAAAAACAAAAATATTTTACTTGAATAAATACTCATCCACACTATCCTTCATTCACCAATTTATTATAAAAAAATGTTCCACAAAGAATGTTCCATTGTAGCACCTCTCCAATCTATCCTAAACTCTGCGGCCCGCCTAATCAACCTCTCCCCTCTCTACTCCCCAGCCTCGCCACTCTGCCAATCCCTTCACTGGCTTCCCATCACCCAACGACTCCAGTTCAAAACATTAACAATGACATACAAACCAATCCACAACCTGTCTCCCCCCTACATCTGTGACCTAGTCTCCCGGTACCTACCTGCACGTAACCTCAGATCCTCACAAGATCTCCTTCTCTGCTCCTCTCTTATCTCCTCTTACCACAATCGCATACAAGATTTCTCCTGTGCATCCCCCATACTCTGGAACGCTCTACCTCAGCACATCAGACTCTCCCCTACCGTGGAAAGCTTCAAGAGGAATCTCAAGACCCACCTCTTCCAACAAGCCTACAACCTACAATAGCCCTCAGTCCAGTAGACCACTGCGCAACCAGCTCTGTCCTCACCTATTGCACCATCACCCATTCCCTGTAGACTGTGAGCCCTCGCGGGCAGGGTCCTCTCTCCTCCTATACCAGTCTGTTTTGTATTGTTAATGATTGTTGTACATATGCCCTCTTTCACTTGTAAAGCGCCATGGAATAAATGGCGCTATAATAATAAATAATAATAATAATAATTGTAGTCCACTATCCTATAAAAACCAATGAGTCAGGGCAAAATGCAGCAAGTGATGATCACCAGCGTCATCCAAGCAGCCGCCCATAATCTTGTGCCTGCGCAATAACATCATCAGTGCTCGCGATTTGAAAACAGTGCTCAGTCCCGCGATAGTACCACTGCGCGTGCGCGAGACTTCAGGAGCACTGCGAAACATGAGGGCGGCGGCCTCATCTATGTAAATGAACACTGGGGGATGGCGAACAGCGGCAGGAGGGGGAATAACTGACGAAATACAGCCCGCCCACGGGGACAGCAAACCTCCTTACCATAGCAAAAGGTAATATTTTATAAAATTGTTCTTTAGGTCTGAAAGGGGGGGCCAATAGCAACAGGAACCTTTGTAGAATGCAGCCCAGGAGCTGCAGAAGGGGATTCTTTTAGTTTAATAGCGACAATTCTGGTGACAGGTTCCCTTTAAAGCTAGCCATATCACTGGACTTTTCCAGCTTAAGTGCCTTTGTCATTCCTCTGATACTGCAGATGAAAATTTACCTCCCCTAGCATTAACAGAGATGAAACAATTCAGAGCAGAAGAGCGGCCACGCCCATGATCTGAGCTGTATATCTTCAGGAGCGCACTGCTCCCTTACCAACTGGAGGCAGGGGAGCCATGTGCTCCTGAAGAATAAAAAATCCCCTTTAAAGAAATTAAAAAGATATTTTGCATAGCCATAATTATAGCATAATTAGGCGATTATGATTATATCAGACAGTTTTCGCATATTTTACATAAACATTTTTGGCTGGAACAACTCTAAAACGAGATCCCAAAATTGAGGTCCTCTCTCCACCTTTTAAAAGTACAGTGACCCGCTGATCTCTGTCCACCTCTAAATCCAGTCTATGTCCTATGAAATATTAAGGACATATTCGTATTTTTATGATACATTTCTATCCTAATTCTACACGATGTAACTTTCTCGAAAAAGTCTGTTACAGTTACTGGAAAGTTTATAATTTGTTTTACTACAAGCAGCTAGAAAATGAAAGAAAGTCTGGAAGTCTGTTCAGAAAATCTGTGAGATCTAGAACAGATTGCACGCGTCTTATGCCAGTAAGAATAATACGAATTGCCATGCGAACAGGAAAGGACAGATTGGCTTACAGTTACAGAATCTCTTTGCTGAAAAGTTTTCAATCAGCTTTTCCTGAACATTCTAAAAATGTAAAAAGTAATATTAAGATGAAAAATCTCATTTATTTATATCAATACAAATGTATTGTTCATCATTTTTGTCTCTTGGCTCAACATATCCTGAGATGGTATCCCTAAAATAACCAACAGTTAGAAAAAAAACATCTTTTTTTCTTTATTCTCTGTCGGGAGTAGTGTATGGTATACGTGTCTAGACACCCGGTGGTTGTGATCTGAACTGCAGCCCATAGAGGATTTTGCTAGTGACACTAAGGAGTACTTTGCACATTGCGACATCACTAGCCGATGGTAGCGAGGCCGAGCGCGATAGTACCCGCCCCCGTCGCAGATGCGATATCTTGTGATCGCTGCCGTAGCGAACATTATCGCTACGGCAGCGTCGCACGCACTTACCTGACCTGCGACGTCGCTCTGGCTGGCGACCCGCCTCCTTCCTAAGGGAGTGGGTCGTGCGGCGTCACAGCGACGTCACATGGCAGGCAGCCAATAGAAGCGGAGGGGCGGAGATGAGCGGGACGTAAACATCCCGCCCACCTCCGTCCTTCCGCATAACCGGCGTGAGCCGCGGTGACGCAGGTACACTGATGTTCCTCGCTCCTGCGGCTTCTCACACAGCGATGTGTGCTGCCGCAGGAACGAGGAACAACATCGTACCTGTCACTGCAGCGAAATTATGAAAATGTCGGACACTACACCGATGATACGATTACGATGCTTTTGCGCTCATTAATCGTATCAAAAAGGATTTACACACTACGATATCGACTGCGACGCTGGATGTGCATCACTTTAGATTTGACCCCACCGACATCGCAGCTGTACCGCAAAGTACCCCTAAGCCCGGCGTCACACGCTACAATATATCTTACAATGTGTTGTCGGGGTCACGGATTCCGTGACGCACATCCGGCATCGTTAGAGATATCGTAGCGTGTGACAGCTATGAATGACTGTGAACGAGCAAAAATACTCACCTTATCGTTGCTCGTTGACTTGTCGTTCATTTTCATAATGTCGTTCCTCCTTCTGTGCGCTGGTTGTTCGTTGTTCTCGAGGCAGCACACATCGCTCCATGTGACACCCCGGGAACGATGAACACAGCTTACCTGCGGCCGCCGGCAATGCGGAAGGAAGGAGGTGGGCGGGATGTTATATCCCGCTCATCTCCGCCCCTCTGCTTCTATTGGCCGGCCGCTGTGTGATGTCGCTGTGACGCCGAACGTCCCTCCCCCTTCAGGAAGAGGATGTTCACTGCCCACAGCGAGGTCGTTCTGGAGGTAAGTACATGTGACGGGGGTAAACGACTTTGTGCGCCACGGGCAACTAATTGCCCGTGACGCACAAATGACGGGGGCGAGTACGATCGCTGATGCGATCGCACGATATTTCGTCCCGTGTATCGCCGGTCTAAGTCATTTCATTTAACCAGTGAGCAACTGGAATCCTTAAAGGAGCTTTATTCTATTTTTAAAACTTAGTGGGTCAATTCATCCAACAATTTTTCAAAATTCTGGCATAAAACTTTGTGAAACTTTACAGTTTTAAGTTTCCTCTACACATCATAGCTGATCACTTTAGAGCAAAGCCAGATAAACTGTGACTGCTTTATTATTTATTATGCTTGCTTATATAATGTCATTAATTCCACAGATGTGATCGTCACTGTCCCCATTGGGACTCACAGTCTAATTCACTATCAGTATGTCTTTGGCATATGAGAGGAAACCAGAGTATCGGGAGGAACATACAAACTCCTTGCAGATGTTGTCCTTGGTTGGATTTGAACTGAGGACCCAAGAGCTGCAAGATTGCAGTGCTAACCACTGAGCCAGCATGCTGCCTGTGTATAGTCACTTCTAATATAAAGGCATTGCCCAAGGTTGACAACCCCCATTGGAATACACAACAAGGCAAAATTAAAAAGTTCCTAAAGGGGTTGTAAACTACTTGGACAACCTCTGCTCATTCCCCTTGTTTCAAATAATAAAAAAACCTTCTACTCACCTCCTTTGCTAGTGCTGTTCCAGCATTCCCGGGGCTCACGTGAGGTTGTTACATCATGCAAGCCCCTCACCAAATCACCGCCGGCTTCGTTGCTCCCACTTTTGGCTGTTTAGGCAATAAACATGTAGGTAGCGGTAACCACAGTTCTCTTTTACTCTTCATGACTTATATATGCAAAGGTGGGGACATCGAACTCAGCGGTGATTTGGTGAAGGACTAGCATGACGTAACAACCTCTTATGAGTCCTGAGAATGGAAGTGCCATCACCGCTGGAACAGCATCGGCACGGGAGGTGAGAATAAGCTCACGAACAAACATGGGGAATGAGAATGGGTTATCGAAGTGGTGGACAACGTCTTTAAGGGCTCCTAAAAAGGCTTTTCTTGGGGTGATTAGCTGAATGCTTCAAGTCACTCTGCCAGCATTCCCACAAAGAGATGATTTTGTCTCTTGTATCTGTGACTTGCGGGGCATTTTACCTGGAGTGTACACTACTGGGAAATGCTTTTTATATATATACTAATGTATGGTGGCATATGGCAAAATGGTCTTCTGGAGCAGAATCCACTATAAAGATGACCAAACCATGATCATTTGACAATCTAATATGTACGTGGACCTCCTCATTTTCACTCATCAGATGATGTTGAGGGAGTGAATGATCCAATGGTTTTCCAATAGACAAGCCTTTTTTTCTCTAGGTGATGTCACTTTTTGAATAGTCTGACGTTGCTTTTCACGTGAAGGAGAAATGTGGCGCCCCTGAGACTTTAGTCGGCACAGGGTACTGCACCTCATTTAAGGTGCAATATTCATCTCGGGTAAGGAGGCGGCTAATCACCGGTGTTTCCACATTTTACTTCACATACAGCATAGGTGACTTCTCACTGGGGAACTGGACTAGGGTGGGCTGGGGGGTGGCCATCGCGAGGCATGGGACTTTCCCAGTCACTAGGACAACAAACTGGGGGGGCGAGCAACACTTGGGGTAGAAGTAAGCAACCTAGACACTAAGCCAGTCAAGTCAAGTTGGGACTACAGTTCTGGGGACACGACACCACTCTCTTCTTCTCTTCTTCTTTCACGGGGCCTGCGGTTTGGAGCTGAAAGCTCATCCTGTGTTCCTCATTCCTGGAGAAGCATCACTAGGAAAGGACACTGTCAAATACCGGTGGCTACCTCTAACTTAACCGGGATTGGCTGGAGCCCACCATGGTGGTGACCAGTACCTCACAGGCAATCTAAAGACAGTGAGTAAAAGACCTGGAACCTCAGCAGCTGATTCATCCCTTTTGATTGCCGGCGTCGCCGCCCCGCGCTTCGGCGCCAATGGCCACTACTCCCCTCATCATCCTCCTCGGGGCCCGCTCCACCTGTGGGGAGCAGAACCATCCTTGCTGTTACAACCATCCACCCCAGAGGACAGCGACAGCAGCGGCGGCTAATCCCTGGCCACGTACCGCAGGTGGCTTCACGAGACACTCACCCTCATCCACTACTACCCTCATCCACTTCAT